>NC_069679.1:31261206-31564237 GCF_023699985.2 Odocoileus virginianus
TAATTAGTACTGGTCATTCTCAAATCATCTCATCTAGGGTGATCAAAAATAGTTTTAATTGAAAATTGCTGCTGTTCATTTTTTTTCTTGCATGGAGATCCATTATGAGAATTCCAGAGGTGATACATTACTGAATTATCTGTGCCTAAATGGTGCATTTTCATTGAAAATAGATTTCTATTCCTGGAGACAGTGCTTGGAGTACACATAGGAAATTAACTGTTCCTGGAAGATATTAGCTAAAACTATGATTGATTGTTATACATAAAATGTAACAAAACTGTACTTAGGAATGATTAATGTCTTTTCCATAGCCTATTAAAGTCGTCAACCTTTTAATGAGTAAGTAACCTTATTAAAAGTATTAAAATTGCAAAACTGTTCTTAACATGTTGGTATGCTTTTCAAAATATTTTAAGGTGCTTCTACTTCAACTTCATTCAATTTTAAACTATTGTATACCAGTTATGTTTCCATAAGAAAGCTTCAGATGAATGTTTTTAACTCAATGTGCAGAATTTTCACCATACTTGAGCAAGTATTTATATTGAAGGGTTTGTGCAGATTATTAAGGATATCTTGAAATCAAATATCAGGGAGAATGACCAATAAGGCTTTTGTGTTTGCTTACTGTTCAACCTGCCACATTTTATTTAATACAATAGTAATGTTGAATTTTTTCAGAAGGATGTGTCTATTCAAACTTAACTGAAGACTTGAATTCATTATAGATTGTATATTTTACATCTTCATGTTATTTTTCTCTGAAAATGCTAACTCTTTCCTGGGTTCTGTGCAACAAGATAACTAGATTATAAAAGTACAAAAAGGCTCAGAGGGAAAATAACCTAGCATGATCTCTCTATATGTATTTATGAGGAGAAATATTTCTTTGAAGCATCTAGTATCAAATTAACAGAATAAGTTTTCATTTATACCTTTTTGAGGACTAGAAGAACCATAATAGCATTGTTGTTAAAGATAGAGTTGATATGTTTTAACAATTAACAAAAAAGACTGTGAGGCTGCTTTTATCTCCAGATATCTATAGGATCACACAGATGAAGAGTGGCTGACCTAGAAACTGAATCTAGGGTTTCTAGCTCCAAATTTGGCAAATCATCACACCCTTCTACCTATCCTCCTAGTTCCATTCCCTTGAAGGAAAGAAATACAACTTATAGGCAATTTTGTCAGGACATTCCTAATATATGCCGGTATATTATCATATTCCATCTATTTTAACAGCTATTTGTACATAAAAATGATCTCTTCTAGCAAACAATAATACTTTATGTAAAGCCTGTCTTTGTTCCCTCTCTGTATCATTCCTAATACCTGCTGTATGCCTTATATGTATATAAAATACACAAACATATTTGATGAATATATCATTTACTGAATATCTTAACATATTAACTCTAAGTGTGTTAGAACACAACCATGGTTACTTTCTGACACATGCCACTACTATACACACAAGTGTTTCTTTAGTATAATTTTGGATAGTGGCCACATATTAAGCCTATGCACTGGTGAGGCTTATTTACTTTCATGAAAAGATACCAGCATTCTTCTCTGTTCAGTTACACATGTTACACATGTTCAAGTACACATTACTTGGCAATGTAGCATAACTGCACTGCATTTTCTTGATATAAAATATAACTCTGATCTCTCAGATAACCATTTCTTCAAAAATCTTGGCTGCAATAAATGATATATATGACAGACACAGCTGGTTGCCAGCAAATATCCATTCTTTCCATCTCCCTGATGAAGAGAATTCCACTTTTTCTTTCAAACAGCAACATTTCTTTTAAATGTGCAGCTTCTCCATCTCTTTTTGCTTCTAACAGTAGTCAGTGAATGACGAGTTCACTTAGTTCAAATGAATGAAATGGAAAAGGAATTATGCAATATAACAAGGTAAGACTTCTTGGAAAATTTTTTCTCAAAAGGACAGAAAAAGGCTGCATCTTCCTTTACTCTTTTGCATTTCTCATTTTTTCTGCTTCAATCTGACGCATTGAAGGTAACAGGGAAATTTTTGTCATTAAGAGGGTGAAAGCTACATGCTAAAGCTTAGAGAGCAAGAAAACAGAATGTCTTAGGCCCCTGATGACACGGAGGAACAGTGTCTTCCCTCTTAACGTGTTTGTTACTAGAGTGACACTCCTTGCTTAAATCTGTGATGTTAGGTTTTTCACTCTTTCAGCTGAATATAATCCTAACTCATAGAATACATATGAAAGTTTGCCTAAAGTCATGTTTGAGGTGACCTGTGGTTCACAGAACATCTTTAATGTCCTGGGATCTGCATGTTAGCAAGCACTTATGTGACTGAAGGAGAGAGAACCCTGAGCTAAGGGATAGGCTTTTTTATTTTATTATTATTTTATCCTTAGATCAACCCAGTTAATCAGAAAGTTGCTTAGATAGGTAACATTGTTTTCTTGCCTTTTAAAATTGTATTTACTGATTTACCTAGCATTTGGCTTGCATTTCAGGTCAATGTAAGAATCACTCAGCTGAAACTTGATACCACCTTTATTACAGAGCTATCAGTGACATCCTTCATTGGCTGCTTACTCTCAGTTTTCAGTTTCAACAGCAGTGATGCTTATTCTGATGAACGGTGTGGTTTTTACTCCTTGGACACTGTAATTTGCTTGCCTTTTTTTGCTACTAGGAAGTACAGTGCCAATCTATTACTCACTTCTAACAACTATGAACTCTAGGACTTGATAACGTATATTTGTATACTAATCTTACCTCTGGCTTTATAGTATTATTTTTGGTCATATTTTCTCAGCTTTTATATAGGTATATTGTTACATAGTTTTATATATGGGTTCATTTTTAAAGTTGGTTATTCAAAACAAAGTCTCCTCCCTACCACAGGCCATCATGAATATGTGAGATGAGGGCTGGTCCATGGATGGTAAAATTAGTCTTGTGCTATTCACACAAATTCCACATACCTTCCATGTTCCCTCTCTGGTCTCTTAATTTTCTCCACAAATATTTTTTCTACTGATAAAAAGCAAGGGCTTATTCTTTTCCCCTCTCCCATCTTCCTTAAAATTGGCTTTAAATTCCTTCAATTGTACAAAGTGACCTTAATTTTAATATTCCAAATTATAATAATTTTCAGACAAGCTGCTATTGATCAGAGACTCTTGCCATGTACCTCTGTCTAAATCATTTTTCTAACTAGTTATTCAGTAAACGTGTAGGAGAAACCAAGCAATAACAAACACACACTGAAGTACATATTGTCCAATGATTAGCTACAGAAATGATGTTTGGTTTGCAGTACTCCCTCACCCATGTTAAAGACCACAACACTATCTCAGAAAAGTATTCATTTCGCTCCACATTCAGTGTCCTAATAATTGTCTAGGTATCTTAAGGAGCCCGAATTAACATTTCCTTTTACTCTTAAGCCACCTTTCTGAATTGCCTAGACAACAGTCTCCAGCAGGCTCAGGCATAATTCCATGGCTGAACCAATAATGACCAAACCAAGGGCCTCCCCGTTGGCTCAGTGGTAAAGAATCTGCTTGCCAATGCAAGAGACGTGAGTTCAATCACTGGTCCGGTAAGACCCCACATTGGTGTTCAGTCACTAAGTCCTGTCCGACCCTTTCACAGCCCCATGGACTGCCATCTGCCGGGCTCCTCTGCCCACAGGATTTCCCAGGCAAGAATACTGGAGTGGGTTATTTCCTTCTCCAGGGATTTTCCAACCTAGGGATCAAACTGGTTGAACCACCAGGGAAGCCCCACACGCCATGGAGCAGCTAATCCCATGCACCACAGCTATTGGGCCAGGGCTCCACGACAAGAGAAGCCACCACAATGAGAAGCCTGTGTCCTGCAACTCCAGAGCAGCCCCTGAAGCAATGAAGACCCAGCACAGCCAAGTAAATAAATAAATAAAATTACATATGTATAAAATAACCAAACCATCAAGATATATTACTGAAAAAGATAGGCCACACATGATCCCTGAGTTACTTGAAAATATTATAGCAATAGTATTTTTAACACCATTGAATTAACTCAAACTTTTCCAGAATATACTGGTTTATAGTCTAAACATGAAATAAACTTTGTGAAAAAAATGCTCATCTACTTTTTTCTTCAAAATGCAAATATTATAATAAGATATTTCATTATTAAAATATGCCATTACAGTCAAAACAATAAATTTGCATTTAAAGTACCTATATATATGAATTTATTTTTTCAAGAAATATTCATAAACAAATATATTAGTTTTTAACATTTTTAAAAGTAATATTTCAAAATAAAATCAATTAAAGTGTCTGAATAATTATGAACATGTAGGTAGTTACTTTTCTTCTAAGTAAATGTTACAAAAATTATCATAAGCTTATAGTTCATTATCAGTTTCTAGAATACTTCCTTTTTGGAAAATGACATAAAAATCAGCTAAATGTAAATATCTAGAGGGACTATCCAATGAAAATGCCTGCGGCAAGTCTTAATAGTTGTGAGATTCCAAAGGTTTATCATTTATTTCACCTCATGATAGACTAGTTAGGCCTTCTAACAAGTTATTTTTTGTTCTCTGGTTACTTTATTAATTTCAGTGCCACTTTCATAAGTTAATAAAAATATGTATATAGCCCCAGCTTGTCTAGTCTCAGCATAGGAACGATGTTAGCTTTAGAAACAGTGTTTATTTTCCTATAATCTTTTCAGGACATCTGAACTCAGCAGCGGAGGGGGAACCCACAGAGTGATTAATAAAGGAGTCACTCCGAGCCACAGAAGTGGTTCTCTTGGAGCAGTTAATTGAGTCCCCCATGGTAAGCGTGGCGCCGTGAGGCTGCTCTCCCCCAGTTCTACCTGGTGGCAGCCACATATCACTTGCCTTTCTTTCATATACTTCGTCTCTCATGACCTCTGTTTCCTTAGCATTCTGAACTCACCTAGGTCATTCTGGCTGAATCTAATTCAAGTCCAAATTCTGGGAGACCAAAGAAGATGGCGGAGGAGTAAGATAGGGAGATCGCCAGCCTCCCTACAAATACATCAAAATCTCATCCACTTTCTGATCATTTAAGGCCAGGGATGTTTTAGAGAAGGGTTTTACGGGTACATTTTCCATCAAGTGTCAGAAAACTTGAGAGAGGTTCATTTATATTATAGAGCAAAAATGTCACCTGCTGTCTTTAACCTTTGAAGTCCTTTGTTGTGTGAGTGCTATCTGTCCGACTCTCTGTGACCCCGTGGACGGCAGCCTGGCAGGCTCCTCTGTCCCTGGGATTGCCTGGACAAGAATACTAGTGTGAGTTGCCAGTTCCTTCTCCAGGGGATCTTCCTGAGCTACATCTGTTTTGTCTCCTTCCTGCATTGGCAAGTAGGTTCTTTACCCCTGGGCCACCTGGGAAGCCCCTTGAAGTCTTTGAGTTTAATATAATAGAAAAATTAATTAGGTTTATTTTTACTTCTCATGTTTTTCCATTATACAAAGTGAAGAAAACAGTGTTTCATAAAATTCAAAGACAAGTCATGTTTGTCCACAGCATGGTGGCACCTGCATCATTTGCCTTTTTTTCTCTCTCTTTTGATTTGTAACTAATTGGACATCCATAACCAAACCCAAGTCCTCTGCATGTTTTAACAGGACAGCCAGGGTGTTCTACCCACCTGTGCTTCAAAAGCTGGGCGGACAAGACCGCAGGGGGGTGATGGATCCTGGGAATCAGTGAGCCTGCCCTATCTCCACTCTTGTCCATCAAGAACAAGGGAGCAGGGAGAGAGAGAAACTGTGTGGATAGCCACAGAGGAGAGAGGATCGGGCTCAGGCCCAGCCTGCCAGCCCGGGGGATGTGGCCTGCCATCAGAGAGGAATAAAGACAAGTTTTCAGGCAGAGGACAGAGGACCTCGGCAGGTCAGCACCTCTACATCAGAGCTCACCTCCTTGGCAGAGAGGAGGGAAGTGAAAGTGTTGAGTAACCACCTAGCTCTCCCAGTTGTTCCGGATGCAGATGGAGGGACCCTTTTCTCTCCACCAGGGGGGCGCGCAGTGACTGCGGGGAGGGAGAGGAAATGGAAGGAATCCGAGACGACCTTTACAAGGCACTGAAGGAATATACTCTCTGCCTTGAGATTTCAGCAGGGGGTTTGCCCATGGACCTCTAGGCATGTCCTGCTGGAAGATCTCTCTACTAGTGAAGGTCACTCAGTCGTGTCTGACTCTTTGCCACGCCGTGAACCGCAGCCTGCCAGGCTCCTCTGTCCACGGAATTCTCCAGGCAAGACCACCGGAGTGATAGCCGTTCCCTTCCCCAAGAGATCTTCCCTACCGGGGATGGAACCTAGGTCTCCATTGCATGGCCCTCTACTAAATTCGTGGGCAGTCCTCAAAGCCTCAGGTGCCAAGCCCATATCTCCCTTCACTCTGCGGCCAGTTCTGTGCAGCCGGAGAGTACACCTGAGAACCAGCTCTAGCTCTGCTAGGGGAACCACAAACGGGAGCTGCAGCGCCCCCTTCTGGAATACAACTACCAGCCTGAGAAATGTAAGAAAGAAAGGAAACAAAAGATCTTAACAAAGCAAGCAGTCGGCTACTTTACACGGGAAAACAGAAGCACATACTGTCAAATACTCAAAGATAAAACAATTCTTCAGCAACGAAACTCAAACACAGAATACGGTAATCTAATAAAAAAGTCAAAATCGCTGTTATGAAGAAATTTACTGAACTGCAAGAAAATTCGGGAATAACACTAATGAACAAACAGAAGTTCTTTACCAAAGAGATTAAAATTATATTTAAAAAAGATATTCTGGAGCTAAAGAATTCAATAAATGAAGAGTTCATGATGAGTATAGGTAACAAGGCAGACGGAGGAAAGAAGAATGACTTGAAGGATAGAAATACAGAAATAATTCAGTTCCAAAGGTGAACTTAAACTTTTAAAAAGTGAACAAATCCTATAAGAGCTATCAGATTTGAACAAGAAGGCAAATATAAGAATAACTGATGTACCGGGGGGGGGGGGGGGTAAAAAAAAAAGAGGGAGAAGGGGGCAGAGAGTTTATTTAAGAAATGATAGCTGAGAACTTCCCAAACCATGCACAGAATTGGATATACAGGTTCATGAAGCTAATAGAACTGGTAATTCAATGCAAAAGATCATTTCCTGGACACATTATAATGAAATTGTCAAAAACCAATGATAAAGAATTTTAAAGGCAGTTAGGGAAAAAATAGTCCTCTACAAAGGAACCCCCATTAGGTTCATATCAGACTTTCAAGCAGAAACTCTACAGGAAGAGAGAGAATGGAATGACATATTCAAAGTGTGGAAATATAAAAATTTCCAGCCAAAAATACTTTATTTGGCAATGTTATCCTTATAATATGAGGGAGAAATAAAGGTTGAGAGAATTCCCTACCTCTCAACATTTCTTGCAAGAAATTCTAAAAGGACTTCTTCGAGCTGAACTGAGAAGAAGCTAATCAGAGACATAAAAGCATATGAAAGTACACACCACTGGTGAAGATGAAAAATAAACACTTAGAATGGGGTATTAACTGATTTACCACAGTATAAAGCTTAAGGAGAAGAGCATTAAAAATAACTATACTACTATAATTTTTTAATGAATTCACAACATTAAAAAAAATCATGACACTAAAATATAAACAAGGAGAAGGGGCTGGAATCTTTATTGAAGAATGAAAATAAGTTGCTACCAGCATAAGATGGACTTTTATCTATGTGATGTTTTAAGCCTTTTATCATGTAAGCCTCATGATAACCACAAGGCAATAGAAAGTGCTTGTTGCTGTTGTTTGTTGTTCAGTGGTTAAGTCCTGTCCGACTCTTTGCAACCCCATGGACTGCAGCATGCCCAGCCTCCCTGTCCCATGGATTAAGTTCACCAATCTAAAGGCACAGACTGGCTGGATGAATAACAAAAATAAAACCCAACTATGCTGCCTACAGTTAGAACTGGACATGGAACAACAGACTGGTTCCAAATAGGAAAACGAGTATGTCCAGGCTCTATATTGTCACCCTGCTTATTTAACCTATATGCAGAGTACATCATGAGAAATGCTGGGCTGGAAGAAGCACAAGCTGGAATTAAGATTGCTGGGAGAAATATCAATAACCTAAGATATGCAGATGACACCACCCTTAAGGCAGAAAGTGAAGAAGAACTAAAAGGCCTCTTGATGAAAATGAAAGAGGAGAGTGAAAAAGTTGGCTTAAAACTCAACATTCAGAAAACTAAGATCATGGCATCTTGTCCCACCACGTCATGGGAAATAGATGGGGAGACAGTGCAAACAGTGTCAGACTTTATTTTTGGGGGCTCCAAAATCACTGCAGATGGTGATTGCAGCCATGAAATTCAAAGACGCTTACTCCTTGGAAGGAAAGTTATGACCAACCTAGATAGCATAGTAAAAAGCAGAGACATTACTTTGCCAACAAAGGTCCGTCTAGTCAAAGCTATGGTTTTTCTGGTGGTCATGTATGGATGTGAGAGTTGGACTGTGAAGAAAGCTGAGCACCGAAAAATTGATGCTTTGAATTGTGGTGTTGGAGAAGACTCTTGAGAGTCCCTTGGACTGCAAGGAGATCCAACCAGTCCATCCTAAAGGAGATCAGTCCTGGATGTTCATTGGAAGGACTGATGCTGAAGCTGGAACTTCAATACTTTGGCCACCTCATGCAAAGAGTTGACTCATTGGAAAAGAGTTTGTGATGGACAGGGAGGCCTGGCATGCTGCGATTCATGGGGTTGCAAAGAGTCGGACATGACTGAGTGACTGAACTGAACTGATGCTCCCTACGTGGCTTTCATTTCATCCATATAGACAGACATAAGTTCAAATTTGAGAGGGAAGAAGATATTCCATCTAAGTGGAAACCGAAAGAACTTGTAAGACAAAACAGACTTCCAGCCAAAAATGGTAACAAGAGACAGAGAATGTAATTATATAATGACAAAGAGGTCAATACATCAAGAAGATAGTATAATTGTAAATATATAAACACCCATATCAGAGTACCTAAACACATTAAGCAATTATTAACATACCTAAGGGGCTTCCCAGGTATCTGGTGCTAGTGGTTAAGAATTTGCCCACCAGTGCAGGAGACACAAGAAATATGGGTTCGATCTCTGAGTCTAGAAGATCCGCTGAAGTAGGAAATGGCAACCCACTCCAGTACTCTTGCCTGGAAAATCCTATGGATAGAGGAGCCTGATGGGCTACAGTTCATGGGGTTGCAAAGAGCTGGACACAACTGAGCACACGCGCGCGCACACACACACACACCTAAAGGGAGAAACAGAAAACAATGCAATAAGGGTAGAAAACTTCTATACCCCACTGTCAGCAATGGAGGGATCATCCAGATAGAAAATCAGTAGATTTCCTAGAGAGAAGATCAAGATGGCAGAGTGGGGGACTCAGAGCTCACTGACCCCCCCCCCCCATGCACACATCAAAAATACATCTACATATGGAGTAATTCTCATTGAAGACAACTGAAGACTAACAAAGACTCTTACACAACCAGGACTGTAAGAAAGTTCCACACGGAGTCAGGAAGAAAGGGAAGAGAAGTGATCAGATCAAGACCTATATCCCTAGGACAGGGCACTTCCCTGAGGGTGAATGGTTTGGGCCACATAACTGGGCACTCCAGCCGTACAGTCTGGCACAAGGAAGTTGAGTCCCCTTAGCTGGCCTGAAAAATCAATGAGACTGACAGCTGTAAGAAACCTTGACTCTGCTTGAGAAGAACACACATATGCTTGCTTACTTCCAAAACAAGGCAGAGAAACAGAATTGAAGGACTCTGACCAGGTTGTGTGGGTTCCTGTGACTGCCCTTGTGCCTGCCCAGCCCAGGCTAAGCACCAGCCCTGGCCTCTCGCTCTGCAGTGCAGCCACAGTAGGACAAGGCTTTGGCCAAGGAGGTATGTAGCTGTGAGGATGGGAGCCAGCTCGGACCCTTCATTGACATCTGGACAGGCTGAAAGCAGCTGTGACTGGCGATCATGGGACTGGCAGACTGGCAGTGGTTTGGAACTCTGCCATGCTGGGACTGCCCCGGTGTGTGGCCCAGACCACACCTGGAACCCACTAGCTCCTCTTGCTCCAGCTCTTCTTCCTTCTGGGACCAAGACGCCAGTGCTAGGAGGAAGGAGAGCACACACTTAGCAGGAAAGGAGTGAGCTTAGACGAGACCCTCAGGGCTTCTGCTCCAGCAACTTAGGACTTGCCCCTGCCCCTTAGAAGATGGCACTGGCCATCGAGCAGAGGGGAGGCAACAGTTCACACCTAGGTCTGACTCAAGTCCTTCTACCTCAGGCCATTGCTACTGCTAAGTCGCTTCAGTCATGTCTGACTCTGTGTGACCCCAGAGACAGCAGCCCACCAGGCTCCCCCATCCCTGGGATTCTCCAGGCAAGAACACTGGAGTGGGTTGCCATTTCCTTCTATGGTGTGTGAAAGTGAAAAGTGAAAGTGAAGTCGCTCAGTGATGTCCGACTCAGCAACCCCATGGACCGCAGCCTACCAGGCTCCTCCATCCATGGGATTTTCCAGGCAAGAGTACTGGAGTGGGCTGTCATTGCCCTCTCCACCTCAGGCCACACCTCCCACTAATTTGATAGCAGCCAGCACACCATGGGAGAATAACATGACTTGTGCTCACTTTAAATCTCTCCCACTAAAGCCTCTGGGGACACAACGACTGTATACAGAGGCTCCCACATAATGACACACCTTCAAGACTTGGATAGGCAACTGTTTCATCTAATTTCACAGAAATACAGGCTTACACAAAACGTCCCATAGATAAAAATCCATTTTATTCTGATCACAACAAAGAGCCAAGAACACCTGATGAAGAAAGAATAGTTTCACCTCTTCACCAAATGATAATGGGAAAACTGGATAAATACATGCAGAAGAATGAAACTGGCCCCTATATTTCACCACAGACAAAAACTAATTTGAATGGATCAAAGACTTAAACATAGGACCTGATACCATAACTCCTAAAAGATAATGTAAGAACGCATCACCTTGACACGGGTCTTGCAGTGTTTTTCTGAGTGCAATGCCAAAAGCACAAATAACAAAAGAAAAAAGAAACAAATAAGATGACATCAAACTTGAAACTCCTGCACAAGAAAACAAACACTACACAAAATAAAATGTCAACCTACAGAATAGGAGAAATGTTTGCAAACCACATATCAGATAAGGAGTTAATATATAAAATACTTATGAATTTATACAGCTCAATAAAAAAACACAATCAAATTTAAAAATAGGCAAAGAAAATAAATAGACATTATCCCAAAGAAGATATCAAATAGCTTAAACATCACTAATTCATCAGGAAAATGCTAATCAAAACCACAATGAGATATAACCCCACAATTACTAGAATGGCTATCATCAAGAAGAAGAGAGATAATGGCAAAAATGTGGATAATAGAGCACCCTTCTACACTGTTAGTGGGAATGTAAATTGGTTCAACAAATATGGAAAACAATATGGAGATACTTTAAAAAATTAAAAATCAATCTTCCATATGATCTAGAAATTCTATTTCAAGGTATATATCCAAAGAATATGAAAAGATACTTTTCAGGACACCGAAAAGATATATGCACTCACGTGTTTACTGCAGCTTTCTTCCCAATTGCCAAATTCTGGAAAAGAAAAGATGTCCTTTTCATCATAGGAGACTGGAATGCAAAAGAAGGAAGTCAAGAGATACCTGGAGTAACAGGCAAGTTTGGCTTTGGAGTACAAAATGAAGCAGGGCAAAGGCTAACAGAGTTTTGCCAAGAGAACACACTGGTCACAGTAAACACCCTCTTTTAACAATACAAGAGATGATTCTACACAGGGACATCACCAGATGGCCAATACCAAAATTAGACTGATTATATTCTTTGCAGCCAAAGATGGAGAATCTCTATACAGTCAGGAAAAAAGAACCAAGAGCTGACTGCGGCTCAGATCATGAACTCCTTATTGCAAAATTCAGACTTAAATTGAAGAAAGTAGGGAAAACTACCAGGACATTCAGATATGACCTAAATCAAATCCCTTGATCATCCAGAGGAAATGACAAGTAGATTCAAGGAATTAGGTTTGATAGAGCCTGAAGAACTATGGAAAGAGGTCCATGACATTGTATGGGAGGCAGCAATCAAAATCATCCCCAAGAAAAAGAAATGCAAAAAGGCCAAATAGTTATCTGAGGAAGCCTTACAAATAGTTGAGAAAAGAAGAGAAGTGGAAGGCAAGGGAGAAAAGGAAAGCTATACCCATCTGAATGCAGAGTCCCAAAGAAGAGCAAGGAGAGATAAGAAGACAGCCTTCTTAAGAGAACAATGCAAAGAAATAGAGGGAAAAAAATAGAATGGGAAAGACTAGAGATCTCTTCAAGAAAATTGGAGATACCAAAGGAATATTTCATGCAAAGATAGGCACAATAAAGGACAGAAATGGTATGGACCTAACAGAAGCAGAAGATATTAAGAAATGGCAAGAATACGCAGAAGAACTGTACAGAAAAGATCTTAAAGACCTGGATAACCATGATGGTGTGATCACTCACCTAGAGCTAGACATCCTGGGGTGTGAAGACAAATGGGCCTTAGGAAGCATCACTATGAACAAAGCTAGTGGAGGTGATGGAATTCCATCTAGGCTGTTTCAAATCTTAAAAGATGATGCTGTGAGAGTGCTGCACTCAATATGTCAGCAAATGTGGAAAACTCAGCAGCGACCACAGGACTGGAAAAGGTCCATTTTCATGCAAGTCCCAAAGAAAGGCAATGCCAAAGAATGTTCAAACTACTGCATAGCTGCATTCATTTCATAAGATAGCAGAGTCATGCTCAAAATCCTCCAAGCTAGGCTTCACCAGTATGTGAACTGAGAACTTCCAGATGTAAAAGCTGGATTTAGAAAAGGCCAAGGAATCAGAGATCAAATTGCCAACATCTGTTAGATCATAGAAAAAGCAAGAGAATTCCAGAAAAATATCTGCTTTGTTGGCTATTCTAAAGCCTTTCTCTGTGTGGATCACAACTAACTGGAAAATTCTTAATGTGATGGGAATACCAGACCACTTTGCCTGCCTCCTGAGAAACCAGTATACAGGTCAAGAAGCAACAGTTAGAACTGGACATAAAAAAGAGGCTGGTTCAACATTGGGAAAGGAGTATGTCAAGGCTGTATATTATCACCCTGTTTATTTAACTTATATGCCGAGAACATCATGCAAAATTTGGATGAATCAAATGCTCAAATCAAGATTGCTAGGAGAAATATCAATAACCTCAGATACACAGATGATACCACTCTTATGGCAGACAGTGAAGAACTAAAGAGCTTCCTTTGAAAATGAAAGAGGAGATTGAAAAAGTTGGCTTAAAATTCAACATTCAGAAAACTAAGATCATGGCATCTGATCCCATCACTTCATGCCAAATAGATGGGGAAACAATGGAAACAGTGACAGACTTTATTTTCTTAGGCTCCACAATCACTACAGATGGTGACTGCAGACATGAAATTAATAGACACTTGCTCCTTGGATGAAAAGCTATGACAAACCTAAACAGCATATAAAAAGCAGAGACTTACTTTTGTGGACCAAAGTCTGTATAGTCAAAGCAGTGGGTTTTCTAGTAATCATGTATGGATGTGAAAAATGGACCATAAAGAAGGCTGAGTGCCAAAGAATTGATGCTTTTGAACTGTGGTATTGGAGAAGACTCTTGAGAGTCCCTGGACTGCAAGGAGATAAAACCAATCAATCCTAAAGGTAATCAACTCTGAATATTCATTGAAAGGCCTGATGCTGAAGCTCTGATACTTTGACCACTTGATGCAAAGGGTCAACTTATTGGAAAAGACCCTGATACTGGGAAAGATTGAAGGCAGGAAGAAAAGGGGATGACAGAGGATGAGATGGTTGGATGGCATCACTGACTCAATGGACATGATTTTGAGCAAGTTCTGGGAGATGGTGAAGGACAGGGAAGCCTAGCGTCCTGCCACTCATGGTGTCATGAAGAGTCGGACATGACTGAATGACTGAACAACAACAAAAGTTCTCGAAACATCCTAAGTGCCCATCAGTGGATGAGTGGATAAAGAAGATGTGGTAGAATTATGCAATGGGATAGTATTCAGTCATGAAAAAAGACATCCTTCCACTTGTGATAACACTGATGGATCTTGAGCATGTTATGCTAAGAGAGATAGAAAGGGGCAAGTACTACATGCCTCCACCTATATGTGGACTCTAAAAAAGCCAAACTCATAAAAACAGAAAGTAAAATGATTGCTATGAGGAATAAGTGTGGGAGGATAGCACACATATTTAAGTTACAAACTTGCATGGAGTAAAAAATAAGTCCTATAGATCTAATGCAGAGTATAATGAATATAGTCAATATTGTATTTAGTCATCAAGCTTGCTAACACTAGATCGTAATGATTCTAACCACAAAATGAAAGGATAATTATGTAAAATGATAGAGGTGCCGATGCTCTCTACAATGACAGTCATGTATATATACATGCTGTATATCTTAAGTTTACACAACGTTATATGTCAAATATTTTTCAAAAATAAAGTCACTTCTGTCTTATGTGATGTTTCTTTAAAAAGCCTTTAGTTCTGAATTTGCATGTGTAAACTTAACTATTTTTAATTTTTAACAAAGTCTAACTGGATAAAAACTTTTCACACAACATTATTGCATCCAAAAGATTTTGTAGTAGAATATACAGGATGCATGATTTGAATAATATTTATTTATAATGTAGCAAAATCTTTAAAGTTTATTTATGGCCTTAGAATTTTTAATTTTGAAGAGTAAAACAATTTCAGGCTAATCTTTTGCTTAAATACAAAAACTTTAAGGATAATTAAAATCATTTTTCCTCCTTTAAGGAAGGACTGAGAATAACATCACAATATCGTGTCCTTCAACACACTGAAATATCTCAGTACTACACTGGATAAATACAGCATAACTTATGATTCAAAGCCATTATTTAAATTCAATGATTAACTATTAATTTTGGAGTTAATAGGTGATTGCAAATTACTTGTATAAGTCATTACTAATACATCCAGGTTAAAGTTCATCATTTTGTTATTTGTTTTCTATTTGTGCCCTCTATTCATTTTTACTTGCTTTCCTCTATTCTCCCTTTCTCTAATATATTATCCCTTCTATCTTTTCTATTATTTCACTTTATCTTTTCTATTGACTTTCTAGTTATACTTTTTAAATAATTATTAACTGGTTAATCTATGAGATTTGGTTAATATATGAGATTTCATCATATATCCTTTATTTAATATTGTACAACTTGTTAATATTTTACAAATTAATAATTTTATATAGCCAACATAAAATTGTATACTTCTGATTTTTCACCCACTGTCCTTTGTATGATTATTGTCAGACATTTTGCTTCTCCAGGTTATAAATGTCATAATATTATTGTCATCAATTTCAGCAAAATGGAAAAGCTACCTATAAACACAGCATGGTGCACAAGTATCAGATTTTTGAATTGGATGTATATCGCATCCCTAAAAGATCAGATCTTTGTGCAACTAGAGATGTGGACCTCATTACTGCAAATGAAAAGAGAGGACATAGCTTCCTCACCTCCAATCACTGCAATTCCTGAGCCAAGGCACACAGCACCTGGAATTTCCCAGGCAAGAATACTGGAGAGGGCTGCCAATTTCTCCTCCAGGAGAGCCTCCCGACCCAGGGATAGAAACCCATGTCTCACGTCTCCTGCATTGGCAGGTGGGTTCTATTCCACTGGCTATACCAGAGAAGCCCATCTACCACAATATACGGTGCAAATGTTGCTTGGGGGCAGTGGCAAACTCAACAGCACCAACCACTGGATCCACAAGAAGCTGCAGTTCATTTTGGCAGAAGCTGTTGTCTTGGGCTCACTTATAACCATGCAGTAGTGGAGAGTTCCCCATTTATTGCTTTTGTGGACCATATCATCGAGTTCACAAAGAAGCCTGAGTTGATGAGGTCTCCCAGGGTTCCCTTGACCATGCCCAAGAAGCTGTAATTTAGCATCACCCCGTGATAAAGAG
Organism: Odocoileus virginianus; assembly: GCF_023699985.2. Classification (NCBI taxonomy): domain Eukaryota; kingdom Metazoa; phylum Chordata; class Mammalia; order Artiodactyla; family Cervidae; genus Odocoileus; species Odocoileus virginianus. Next base: position 31,277,398 of record NC_069679.1, read on the forward strand.
TGACACTGAGATGACCAAACGGAATCTCATCATGACAGAATCATGACCCAGGACCTGGATATCACAGTGATGGTGATAACAAAACATTGTTATATAAGAGCAAAAGTCTTTCAGACATTTAAAATCAGTATATTTATTTATGTCTTATACTTTTCAGTACTACTCACTTTTTCCTGCAGTTCAGAATGCCTAATTAGGGATCTTGGCCTTTCTTTAGGATTTTGTAGTGTGAATCTCCTCATGACAAATTGCTTTTTATTTTTTTATTTTTTGCCTGAAAATAGTTTTATTTGTTTGTGTTTTGGGAACATATCTTTGCAGGATACAGAATTCTACTTTTGTTATTGTTTTTCTTCAGGGATGTTGTTTTATTGTTATCTGGTTTCATTTTTATTCTAGGTCAGGCATTACTCTTACTGTTAAATGTAACATGTACTTTTTATCTGGATACTTTTATGATTTTCTCAGTTTCTTTACTCTTGTACTTTTTATTCAACATTATATTGAAAGTCCTATCCAGAGAATTTAGGCAACAAAAAGAAATAAAAGGCATCTGAATCAGAGAAGAAGTAATACAACAGTAGCCATTTGCAGATTACATGATACTATATAGAAAAAACCCTAAAGACTGTAAAAAAAGTGGTAGAACCAATAAGCAAAATCCATAAAGTTGCAGGACATAAAAACTATATGCAAAAACCAGTCACAATTCTATATACTATATAATAATATACTATCAGAAAAAGAAATTAGTAAAACAATCCCATTTTTATTTGTATCAAAAAGAATAAAATATCTAGGCATAAATTTAACCAATTAAGTGAAAGACACCAAAACTGTAAGATACTGATGAAAGAAATGGAAGAAAATACAAATATACAGAAAGATATTCTATTATAATTGATTGGAATATTTGTATTATTAAAATGCCCATGCTGCCCAAAGGAATCTACAGATAAAATTTAATCACTATCAACATTCAAATGGCATTTTTCACAGAAAGAGAACAAAACAATCCTAAAATTTGTTGAGACCACAAACTACCCTTAATAGCCAAAGCAATCTTGAGAGAGAAGAACAAAGCTGGAGGCATCACACTCCCTGATTTCAAACTATACTATTAGGCAATAGTAATCAAAACAATATGATATTATTACCATAAAAACAGACACATGAATCAACGGAACAGAACAGAGCTCATAAACTCATACATATATGGTCAATTAATTTGTGACAAGTCAAGAATATACAATGGGGAAAGGACAGTCTGTTCAATAATTTGTGTTGGGAAAAATGGACAACAACATTCAAGAGAATAAAACTAAACCCCTATCTTAAACCATACAGAGAGCAATTCGAAATGGATCAAAGACTTCAAAGTAAGACCTGTAACCATAAAACTCCTTGAAGAAAACATAGGTTGCAAGCCCTTTGATGGTTTTGATGATGATTTGTTTGGATTTGACACCAAAAACAAAGGCAAGAAAATGCAAAATAAACAAGTGGGATTACTTCAAACTAAAAAGCTTCTTCACAGCAAAGGAAACTATCAGCAAAAATTAAAAGGCAACCTACCAGATGGGAGAAATTATTTACAAATCATATATCTGATAAGGATCAAAATATACAAAGAACAAATTCAACTCAACAGCAAAAAATAAATAACAATCCAATTAAAGCAGGGCAGAGAATATGAATAGATATGTTTCCAAAGAAGACATACAGATGGCCAACAGCAATATGAAAAGGCATGCGACATCACTAATCATCCAGGAAACGCAAATCAAAACTACACAGCTAGCAAGCACCTCACACCTATTAGAATGGGTATAATCAAAGACAAGAAATAACAAGTGTTGGTAAGGATGTAGAGAAAAAATTCTTGCACTGTTGGTGGTGATATAAACTGGTACAGCCAGTGTGAAAAATAGTGTGGAGTTTTCCCAAAAAATTAAGACTAGAACTACCATAAAATCCAAATTCCACTTCTGGGTGTTTATCTGAATAAAACACAATCAGTAACTTGAAAAGATACCTGCATCCCCATGTTCAGTGCAGCATTGTTTACACTAGCCAGGACTGAAAGTAACCTAAGTGTCCAGTGATGGATAAATAGATAAATAATATGTGATACATATACACAATGGAACATTATTCAGCCATAAATAAGATGGAAATCTTACCATTTGTGACAATGTGGATGAACCTTGAGGGCATTAAGTGAAAGAAGTCAGACAGTAAAAGACAAATACTGAATGATCTCACGTATAGGTGGAATTTTTTTAAAATACTTATTGAATTTAAATTTTCTGAATAGGTACAGAGAACAGATTGGTAATTGCCAAAGGGAAGGATAGGAGGTGGAGAAAATGAATGAGGGTGTCAAAAGATACAAATTTCACATTATAAAATAAATAAGTTATGGAAATATAATATACAGATTGCATGGTGACTATAATTAATAAAACTATATCATATATTTATTGTATACTTGAAAGTTGCTAAAACAGAAGACCCTAAAATTCTCATCACCAGAAAAAAATATAGCAACCTTATATATCAATAGATGTTAACTAGATTTATTGAGGTGATCATTTCCTAATATACAAACATCAAATCATTATGTTGAATACCTAAAACTAATATAATGTTATATGTCAAATTGTACCTCAGTAAAAAATTGGAAGTTTTTGGGTACCTTTCCCAATTGACTTTAATGTTTATCTGAAATAACAAAACATAACTTGACACAAATATATGAAGACATAATAAAGAAAACATGCCTAGGATATTAAATGTCACAAACTAGATACTGTTAACTGCACTAAAGAGAAGTAGGAAACCCGTACACACACATACAAACATACACACACACACACATTCACTATCAAAGTAGTGAATATAGGCAAACTGAGAAGAAGGGAATTCAGAAAGATGAACCTGGTCCACAGAGCAGCTATTTCTCTAGAGATCATTGTAAATTTTGGAAAAGGTCACTTAGTCTGAGAAGCTGTGCCTCCATGATAATGTAATGTCAGTGTTAGACTTCATGACAAGTGTCATGTTACTAGAGGAGCAAAAGTTGCAGTTCAGAGCTGCTAACAAGCCAAGTCCTGATAAACCCTTCAGGCTTTAGGGACACATCCAAGGAGTAAGTGTGCATAGGGGATATTCTCATTCTCAAGGGGACTGAAGTTAAGGTTCAAATACTACTAATTCCTTAGAACTGTTTAAAGCGATTCCAAGATTGTCCATGCCCTAGTTGTCTGCTAGAAGCTTATGCACATCCTCTCTGAATGAACATAATATTATCCTAGGCACCATATTATTAAAATATTATAAGCAGCCTGTATCAACCAATAAAAAATCATCAGGACAATGAGGAAAGTAAAGTAAGTAAATACAACAAAGGGAAAAATATACAATAGAAATAGATGCACAGAGGAACTGGATAATAGAATTGTCAGATACAGGCTTTAAAAATAACTGCTAAATAAGTTAAAGACTAATGAAACAAAATCTAGGGTTTTAATATAAAGCAGAAAATATAAAAGAATAGAGAAAAAACAACCAAATTAAGATCTCTGAAGATGGGTTTATTAGGCAATGCTAATCAACGAACTGGTAACCAGAATATAGGTCAAAAAAAAAAAAATAAACAGAAAGAAATGTAGTGTTTTAAAAATAATGGAAATTTTTCAAACTAATAAAGGTGACATGGTGACAAGACTAATTTACATGTAATTAGTGTCCCAGAAAAGAGGAGAGAAAGAATACTTTGACCTTGCCACTCATTGTGCTTTTTTTCCATGCAGCTTCTGATAATTAACAATCTTTCTGACCAACCCAGTTGCTATCAGTGGGCCCATTTCTGCAATTTCATCTTCTATCATAAGTCTTCCCATAAAAGAGACACCCCCACTGAATTTCTTAGTGATCCTAACATCCTTTACACTAATTCCTTCATTTTTGCCTTGGTAAACTATGTATCCTCTGGGTTGTATGTAAAACAATCATTGAACAGAGTTTTTGCCTTACACTGTATATTCATTCCAGCATTCCTACTTATCCAAGTCTTTTAATCCCTTCCTGCACTATCTGTCATGGCAATTTTACCACACTAAATGTTAGTGACTGCTTTTATCATACTCCTAGAAGTCATCTCACTGGCATGTTTATATTATCTCCTGGGGTCCTTGTCAATATGTTGAATCCTATGTCCCATAAGAGTACTCCTAAATAAATAATCTCTCCCTTATCCAATTTTGTCTCTCAGCCCCTTGATCAAGAATCATCCGATTCTAATCCCATGCTTAATCTCTCAGCTCCTGCCAGAACACACAGGCTAAGTTTCACTGTCTACTCTTTTGAACATAAGCTCTTTCCTCTTTTATCAGATGCAGGTGTCCCCAGCTGAGTTAGAACTTAACCCTAGTTACTCTCCTAGGAACCCAGAGGGGTAGCATAGGCAGATCCTGAGTGGACCTGCCTCTGAGCTTTCTACTTGTGAAGACTCAGAAATTTCAGGGTAATCCAAGGATTCACAATTTGAGGGTTCCTATTCTTCCCCAATCAGGTTCCCAATCCTGACATAGACGACTTGTCTTAACTGTGAATTTAATACTCAGATCTTGGCTACTTTTACAATGACGTCCTGAGCCCGGTCCTCAGCTTTCTCTGCTCTTCACACTGCAGGAGAGGAGAGCTATTGGTACACAACCAAGGGGTTCTCTTTGCTTGCTCGACTTAGCTTTTAATTGCTGAGTTACTCCCTAAAAAATTCCTTTGTAAAAACAATTTTTTTTTCTAAGTATCAACTGGGTCCAATAGTGACTTCCCAATTTCATCGTCCTTGTGAATTTCTTTCCATCTTTCTCAGAGGTCTGATCTATGCTGTCAGTGAAGGCATTCCTTTCTATAAGGTTATCATTGCAGTCCAATGCTTGTGGAAGTCTAATAATTGGACACCTACCTTGTATAAGTATCTGGTCTTCACCTACCTTCTACACCAAGGATGGCAGTCCTCACAGTTAGCTGGGTGGCCAATGATCCAACTCAAAAATTTCGCCTTCATATCTACTTTCTTGGACCATTCCTGGCATCAACTGCTACAGGTTGGGCTCCCCAGAAGATACTTAGCTGCAGATTACCATGTTGCAGATGTGTTGAAGATGCTCCTGGGATCAGCAGCTATAGAAGAAAGAGGAAAGAGGCAAAACTAGTCAGAAGGAAAAGTTGAGATCTAATGCTGTCTCTGCAAATGTCTTAGCCTACCCTGAGGGGAATTCTGAAGATGAGAGGATTCTTTTGAATTTTTCCAAATTGGATACATCCCTACACAGATCAGTTATTGGGTGTAGAAACCTCCCCAAAGGTCTCTGAAGGATGTTGTCTGGTAAAAGCTGTCTACTTTAGCCCTCTCAACAGACATAGTACTAAATCTTCATTTCCTAGGGGTATTTGAGTGGCATATTAGAGCCACTACCAAAATGGAATATTATAACAAATATATCTCAAAGACTGATGAAACAAGCAAAAACCAAAATCAATAGGATATAAATGATTGAAACATGACTAACACTATTGACTTCTTTTTAAATTGGAGTATAGTTGATCTGCAAAGTTGTGTTAGTTTCAGGTATATATCACGGTGATTCAGTTATTATAGTACGCTTGTTGTTTATCTGTTTTATATATAGTAAAAACACCATTGACTTGAACTGGTATCAGTAGATCACTGTACCTAACAACTGAAGAATATATTTTTTTAAATGCTATCTGAACATTTACCCATATTGACTTAACTATATCATTTAAATACTGGCACGTGACTAAGCACATTTTTACAAAGTTCAAAGGACTGAAATCATAGAATGTGTTCTATAACCACAGGGGAATAAGCTAGAAATTAAAAACAAAACTATAACCACAAAAAATTCCCATATGTTAGGCTATTAAGCATGTACATCTGAATAACTCAAGCCAAAGAATGAGTTAGATTTAAAAAAATGGAAGTTTATCATGCCTTTAACTGAATATAATGAAAATATGACATTTTCCAACTAGTAGGATGCAGGTAATACCATTCTTATTGGCAGTCTTAAGTGTAAATATCAGAAAAGAATTCTGATAAAACTCACCTCAAGAAGTTAGAAAATGAAGAGCAAATTAAACTCATTTTTAGAGATGAGAACACTGTGCTTATATTAAAAGTAGCATTGGTCTATTTTATTTAAAATTTTTTTCATAATGTAAAGGTCTGAAAATAGTACAAATTCAGTTCCTAAATTCCATAAAGGAAAATATATATACATAAATAGAAAAAATTTTAAAGGGCATATATGTGTAGTTTAATTACATGAAAGAGCAATGAGCAACAAAAATAAGATTTAAGGTGAAATATTTTTAAATTGGTCAGGTTATAAATGAAAAGCATTTTGTCAAAAACTAGCCATGACTTAATTTTACTGGAGGGACTTTACTGAAGGGACTTTAGTAAGTAATTGATAGTAGACTGCATTCTTGCTTTGAAAATACATGCTCATGGCCCCTAAGAGTAATAAACTAGTGCTTTTTTATGGAGATACATTCTGAATCTGATCATATTGCTCCTACTTGTGAGCGTGTGTGAGAATCCATGTGGCCTGACTCAAGTGCATGCAGATTTGAAACACTGTAGACCACCCATGACAATAGTACATGTCCAGCTTCTTTTAATACTACACTAGAGGTCCTATCCAGAACAACACATGGGAAAAGTTGAAGACAGTTCCAGGGAAGAACTAAATAAACCATTATTCACAAATAACATGTTGGTGTTCATAGAAAATCCAAAATATCTACAACTTACTACTATTTAGCAGCTCCACAGACATAAGATCAACACATAAAAATCAACTGTATTTAAATATAAACACCCCAAAAGTTAGAAAATGAAACAAAATTCATTCATACCTTTTATGATATATCAAAATAACATTAAGTATCCAGGTAAAAATCTAATAAAAGATTTATAAGTCATCTTCACAGAAACTATGAAATATTGAAAGAAATCAAAGGGCAAAATAAATGGAAGAAATAACGTTCAAGAATTTGAAGATTCAGTACCATAAAATGGAAAATTCCTCCCAAAATTGTTCTACAGATTCAGTACAATACAATCCCAATCGAAAGCACAGCAAGTATTTGGGGGTGGGGGTAGGGCAGGAGGTTCTGGGGAGAGAAACTGATAAACTGTGCCAAAAATGTCAAAGACAAAAGACAGTCTTGAGGAGAAATAACAGAGAATATAAACCATGTATAAAGACTTACATTAGCCTCACAAGAAATTAAGACAGAATTCTATTGATGCAAAAAAATATAAAAATTTTAAAAAAGAGAATTCTATTGATGCAAAGAAAGACAAATAGCCAATGGAAGCCATGGAAATTTCAGACAGAGCCATACAGGTATGAACATTTAACTCATGACAGAGATGGTACTGATATTATATTTCAGGAAGTACTAACATGGAAAAACCCTGTACCCGTCCTGTACCCTCCCCGCTAACACACACACACACACACACACACACCCCCCACACACCTAAACACACATCAATTCCTGATAGGCTCCAAATGGAAATGTGAACGATGAAGGGTCTGGGAAATATAATAGGCGAAGATCTTGATTAGCTTGGTATAGTAGGCTGAATTAATGGCCTCCTAGTCTCTGAATCCTATAAATAGAATTTTATTTGGAAAAAGCAATTTTTCAGGTGTGATTAAGAATCTTTAGGTTCAGAAATTATCAAGGATTATCTGAAATGCAATCATATGTTTCCTTATAAAAGAAGGCAGAGGGGGATGTGACTATATAGAAGAGGTGAAGGCAATGTAAAGAGGCAGAGATGGAGTAAGGCAGCCACTAACCAAAGATTGTCAGCAGCCATCAAAAGCTGGAAGAGGCATAAAAGGGATTTTCCCATAAAGCCTCCAGAGGGATCACAGCCATACCAACACCTTGATTTCAGCCCAGTGATGCTAATTTTCGACTTTGGTTCCACAGCTATGGTAGAATAAATTGTTCTTTTAAGCCACCGAGTTGTTGGCACTTTTTTACAACAACCACAGGAAACAAATATACACAGGACAAATATTACCAAAGCTGGTCATGATAAAAAGACTCATCTTAAAGGAAAATTTGACAAACTAGATTTTATTAAAATTAAGACTGTCTACTCATCAAAAGACACTAAGAAAATGAAAAAAGAAGGCTAGAAATGAAAGAAGGTATTTACAACATATAAAAGGATTTGTGTCCAGGAAAAGATATGCAAATCAGTAAGATATGCCATCTCAGGCGAAGAGTTGATTCATTGGAAAAGACCCTGATGCTGGGGGGAATTGGGGGCAGGAGGAGAAGGGGACGACAGAGGATGAGATGGCTGGATAGCATCACTGACTCGATGGGCATGGGTTTGGGTAGACTCCGGGAGTTGGTGATGGACAGGGAGGCCTGGCATGCTGCGATTCATGGAGTCTCAAAGAGTCAGACACGACTGAGCGACTGAACTGAACTGAACTGAACTGAAGATATCAGGCAACCTGACAGAAAATAAACAAAAAGATTTGGAGAGGCACTCAATAAAATACTCTATCAACATAGTTAATAAATAAAAAGTTAGCAATTCTACTACTTGTCAAGACATACAAAGTACAGCTCCTCCAGAGTGGCTTTGGTTAAAGGGGCTGACAATATCAAGTGCTGGGATGGTTGTGAACAATGGAAACACTGCAGCTGGGAATATAATTTGGTAACTACCTTGGCTATGTGTTTGGCAATACCTACTGAAGTTGAACGTACAAACATCTTATGACCCTAAAACCCCATCACATCCTTGGATATGTTCACAAAACATGCATGTGTGCACCAAAGACAAGCACAAAATCATTTACAATATTGTTATTTGTAATAACCCCAAACATGAAACGACACACATACCCATTAGCAGTAAAATGGGTAAATTGTGGATTGCAGCCATGAAATTAAAAGACGCTTACTCCTTGGAAGGAAAGTTATGACCAACCTAGATAGCATAGTAAAAAGCAGAGACATTACTTTGCCAACAAAGGTCCATCTAGTCAAGGTTGTAGTCTTTCCAGTGGTCATGTATGGATGTAAGAGTCGGACTGTGAAGAAAGCTGAGTGCCGAAAAATTGATGCTTTTGAACTGTGGCGTTGAAGACTCTTGAGAGTCCCTTGGACTGCAAGGAGATCCAACCAGTCCATCCTACAGGAGATCAGTCCTGGGTGTTCATTGGAAGGACTAATGCTGAAGCTGAAACTCCAATACTTTGGCCACCTCATGCAAAGAGTTGACTCATTGGAAAAGACCCTGATGCTGGGGGGGATTGGGGGCAGGAGGAGAAGGGGATGACAGAGGATGAGATGGCTGGATGGCATCACCCACTCGATGGACATGAGTTTGAGTAAACTCCGGGAGTTGGTGATGGACAGGGAGGCCTGCCACACTGCGATTCATGGGGTCGCAAAGAGTCGGACACAACTGAGTGACTGAACTGAACTGAACTGAACAAAACGTAAGTAAAATAAAAACAAAAAATAAACAAATAAAAGGAAACTATACACTATATAGCATTGAAAATAAACAATGTATTATCATACCTAAAGAAATGGGTGAATATTACAGACACAATGTTGAGGAAAAGAAGCCAAATATATAATAGTACATTGTTTACTATGCCATTTAAATATAGTTCAAAAAAGGCAGTCAAACTAAAATGTGATATTAGAAGTTAGAAAGTGGTTACCTCTGGGAGATGTTGCTCATAGAGAAGGAGAATGTGAAGGTGGTTAATGATGTGCAAATTTCATCTCTTAATCTGTGTAGTAATTTCATGAGTTAGTGCATTTAGTGGGGTTGCATTAAACTTTAATAATTTGTACATATTTGTATATTTTATTTTTATTATAAGTCTATTTAAAAATTTCAGTTTGGCTCTTTTAAACCATCTTGGTCTTCCAGTTACAAATTACCAGAAATGATCCTGTTGGAATTTTTAATGAAATTGCTTTGGGCATTTTAATACAAATTGAATGTGTTACTATGAGAAAAATGGACGTTTTAAAATATTACATCCCCCATACACAAGGATGAGATATGTTTTTACTTATTTTGTATTTCTTTATGTCCTTTGGTGATTATACACACATTTTTTTTCCTATACAAATCTTACACTTTGTGTACAGCCTTATAGGGTTAGTTGCTACCGTGAAAAGTACTTTTAACTAGCTGTTGGTGCATAGAAAATTGTCCTTTGTACTATAAATGTTGATGCTTTTAAATTTTTTCACATCAGCAATTATTTCATCAGCAAACAGTGAAGTTTTATTTTTCCTTTGCTAGAATTTTCTCTCTTCTTTAAAAAAAACTTACTTTATTGAACCCCTTGAGTGAAATATTAGATAGGAGCCATTACAGCTAGAATCCTTGCTTGTTCTTGACTTTAAATTGAAAGCTTCTAGTATTTATGCATTAATTATCATTTGTTGAGGATTTGAGAAATTAAAATATTTTTTCAACTATTCAACACGTCTTGGGGGTTAAATTCTACTTTACTCTGATGTATTTTAAATGGGTATTACTTTATGTATTTTGCTAATTGTTTTTAGAATTTTGCCTCTATGTTTACAGATATTGATCTTTTCCTTTTCTTGCTGTTCTTATCTGGTTTGTGGTAGCTCTTTCAGAGTGATTTGGAAGACCTATTGCTCTGAGTCTTCAGAGTAGTGTGTTAGATTGACATTATCTTTTTTTAAGGTTTTGTGAAATGCCCATGTAAGTGCTTATAAATTTAGGACTTTGGGAAAGTGTCTGACAGTGAAAGTCACTTAGTCATGTCTGACTCTTTGCGACTCTATGGACTGTAGCCTGCCAGGCTCCCCTCTCCATGGGATTCTCCGGGTCAGAATACTTGAGTGGGTAGTGTTCCTTTCTCCAGGGGATCTTCCCAACCCAAGGATCGAACCCATGTCTCCCGCATTGAAGGCAGATTCTTTACTGCCTGCGTCACCGGGAAGCAGGACTTTGAGGGGTGGGGAGCCAAAGAACAGACACCAATTCAGTTTCTTTAGTGGTTATAGTTCTCTTCAGATCTTTACTTCTTAAGACCGTTTTAATACTTTAAGTGTTTTTCAGTAAATTATCTATTTAACTTTTCAAATTCACTGACATTCATTTTTATTGCTATTTGAACATATAATCTCTCTTATTCTTATAACTAATGCTGCCTTTTGCATCTTCTTTTAAGATCTATTGTGCTCTATTGATATAAAAAAATTGCACAGATTTAATACTGTGATGATATTGGACATATGCACATCACTACAATCCAGATGCTAAATATATCTATCCTCCAAAAATTTCCTTGTGTGATTTTGTGTGTGTCTTACAAACACTTAACATGAGATCTATTCTTTTAACAAACTTTGAAGTGCACAAGAATGTGTTATTAAGTATATATACGCACTATGTTATAAAGCATCTCTCTAGAACTTATTCACCTGTATAACTGAAGCTTATATCTATATTCTATATCCCCTCACCCTATTCCCTGAAAACCATTATTCTAATCTCTGCTTCTATGAGTTTGGTTATTTTAGAAACTATATGTAAGTGGAATCATATAGCATTTGTCCTTCTGTGACTTGCTGATTTCACTTAGCATAATATACTCCAGGTTCATCCACATTGTCACAAATGTAGGGTTCCTGTCTGTTTTTAAGACTGAATGGTATTGCATTGTATATGTATTGAAATGTCACATTCTGCTTATTATTCTTCTGTTGATGGACATTTGGGTTTTTTCCATATATTGACTATTGTAAATAATATTGCAATGCACATGAGGGTGTGGATACATTTTTGAACTCTTGATTATCCTTTCTTTCTAATAATTCTTACTAGAGGGTAGTTTATTAGTATTTTCAAATCATCAGCTCTTATTTTAGCTGATCTTTGGTACTATCTCTTTGTGAAATATATATTTTAATTCCGCACAATTGGATTTAAAGTGATCTGTCAATTTAGTTACATACAGTGGGAGATATATTTGGCTAATGTACCAATATGAGTCATTTTTAATGGAATTTACTCCATTATCATATGGAATATAATTCACACTATTATTGAATTAATGCAAAGAAAGATTTTTTTAGAAATGCTTCTATAAGCATGGCTAGATGGATGATTTCTATGCTCTAATTAAGGCATATTTCTCTCGTAAGTAACAAATTTACTCCTTAGGAATCATTTTGTTGTTTCCTCTTCATTGTCTATCACATAACAAATACTCAATCTTATGTGGTACACTGAAATGAAGAAGGCAAACTAACAAATTGTGAAGATTCTGTCATTTTTCTTAATTCCAGTTGTATATCCTTCTCATCTTTACTGACTCATTCCAAAAGCAGGTATCTAGCACTATCCTGAGCTTGACAGCACAATGGCACACAGCTCAAGGCAGATCCTGACCACAGAGCTTACATTCATCTTTGAGGAAACTCAAAAAATAGACAAGTAGAGAAAGACAATATTAAAAAGTGATCAGGAATTTTTTTCTTAAATTCCACTGTGATAGAATTAAGTGTAATTAAACAGGTACAGGGAGGAGCCACACACTGTATAAAATGAAATGATCAACAAAATTCTCCTTGAAAAATATTTGCAAGACCATAACTATGAAAATGAACCAGTCATGAAAAACTTATTGTGAATTCAATGAAGGAAAAGGGTGTAACAAATAAAGACCACAAGAAAGACCTTGGCATGCTTGAGTAAAAGAAAGAAAGCTCTTGTAGCTGGAACCTAGAAGTGATGAGCAGAAAACAGAATAGGTGAAATGCAGACCATGTGATATCTTGTAGGCCAAAGGAAGCATTTGGTTTTGATTCTAAATACAATAATAAGCCATTAAAGAGTTTTTATTGTTGTTTTACTTTTGGTTTATGTTTTAACAGAGATCCGTGACCTGATTTCAGTTTTTAAAAGCGTTTAATTACAACCTACAAAGAATGACTTGTAAGCAACAAGAGTAAGAGTAGAAATAGTTATTACAATTTAAAGATGACATGGATTTTGACCATCATAATAAGAGTGGAGATGGAAAGAAGTGAACCAATTCAAGACACAAATTAAAGACAAATCAATCAGGATCCATTGGTGAATTAAATATAAGGGATGGGCATGAAGGAAAGGGAGAAATAAAGGAAAATCCAGGGTTGGTGGCTTGAGAAGATGAGTGCTAGTATAATGGTATATTACAGTACAGTTGTCAAGATGCCAAATTTTTTCCACTAAGTATGTTGCAAAGATATTTTTCTAATAGTATAGAAACAGGAAAATACCATGTGAGGAGAAATTAATTACAGGTCAGAGGACTTTGATAGGTTACTTTCTATACAAGACTTTCTCACAGACCAAAAATTATAAATATAACTACCAAATGATTGTGCAAATTAGATGAGATAGCACAGGCAAAGGTAATCAGCACAGTATCTAACATGCGGTATTTACTCAGTATGTATTGGTTAAATCTAAATATAGATACATTTTGATCACCTTGATGACTGATGGAAGATATTCTGGTACCACTGGATTTTATTTTTTACCCTTTTTAAAATCTCATAGAGATTTATAAACACCCTATTTTAAAATATCATTCATCAATCATTTCTTCAAGAAGGTGACTTCTCTAGATGTCAATCTTGTCAAGTTTAATATAGAGTAGATTTACCTTTACTTAAATAGCTTAATTTGTAGATGTTATCACTGTATTTTCTAAAATATGTCAAACAATAAACTGTCAAAACAGGAATAAAAGGAAGGCATTAAATAATTTGACATTAGGTTGTTTAGGGGTAAATTCCATCTCAGTTCTTTCTTACAGTTTGTGCAAATCAGTTAAATCTCTCTAAAAAGAGGTTTTAATTATGGTAGCAGAGGAGTAGAATAGATGATCTTTTAAACAATATTTATGTCAGGCCTCTAGGATGGGAGGAATATACTGCATTCCTTGCTGATAATAGTTAATCAGATAATAAGTTTATATACATAAAATTCCTCTGTCAGTTCTAAAGTATAATTAATTCTGTCTGCAAATGTTTACTGAATATATTCTATGTCCCTGACCAAGCACATATATTCTTAGAGCTAACAGTCCAGTTGCAGGAAAATAAGGAATAATTGAATGAATAAATTGATCAGTCCATAAAAAACACAAGGTAATTATTAAGGCCAAGAAAGAAATAAACAGGAAGATGTAGGAAACAGAAAGTAACTTAAATGGGTGGGTTTCTTTACTCAATGCAGGCCCTATGCAGGAACTATCATTTCAACTGGAGGTTGAAAGATGAAAGTAATTCAGCCTCATGATCCAATGAAAACCGAGTTCTTGAGATAAAAACAAATATAAATGTCTAAGCTGGGTCTCCCCAGTGCACCAGGTCCGAGCACTTGTCTCATGCGTCCAACCTGGGCTGGTGATCTCTTTCACCCTAGATAATATGCATGTTTCGATGCTGTTCTCTTGAAACATCCCACCCTCGCCTTCTCCCACATAGTCCAAAAGTCTGTTCTATACATCTGAGTCTCTTTTTCTGTTTTGCATATAGGGTTATCATTACCATCTTTCTAAATTCCATATATATGTGTTAGTATACTGTAATGGTCTTTATCTTTCTGGCTTACTTCACTCCGTATAATGGGCTCCAGTTTCATCCATCTCATTAGAACTAATTCAAATGAATTCTTTTTAATGGCTGAGTAATATTCCATGGTGTATATGTACCACAGCTTCCTTATCCATTCATCTGCTGATGGGCATCTAGGTTGTTTCCATGTCCTGGCTATGATAAACAGTGCTGCAATGAACATTGGGGTGCACATATCGCTTTCAGATCTGGTTTCCTCGGTGTATATGCCCAGAAGTGGGATTGCTGGGTCATATGGCAGAATAAGGCTTACTGTTGAAAGAAAATGAGGAAACTAAAGTGGACAAAGAAGGAACAGGAGAGAGCACAATATGAGAAGAGGCGTGAGAGTAGGCAGAGGCCAGATCATTGATGAGCACATAGGCCATGGAAAGTAATTTGAATTTCTTTTAGCATGATATGTATAAGATTTAAGCAGTAGAGCTACATACTTCAAAATAATCAATTGACAATATTAGAGACAAATGGATCATTTAGCAGGCTAATAATCATGGAGGCAGTAATAATGGAAAAGATGAAAAGTGATAAGGTTTAGGAAATATATTTAACATAGGGTTGACAGAAATTGCTGGTGGATTAGATGTACAGAACAAGGAAGGCAATAGTGACTCCTATATATACTTTTTATATATAGGCAGCATCACTTACTGAGATGGAAAAGGCTAGAACAGGAGCAGGATGATGGAAACTGAGGGGTGGAACCAAAAGTGAGTGTTTTCTTGGAAACAAATAAAGTTAGAATACCAACTACACATCTATATGAAGCTTTTCTAAGGGTAAGAAAAGTATATCTTTCTTAAGCTCAAAGATTGGGGCTGAATATGTAAACTTAATAGTCATGAACATAAAATGCTACTAAAAGTCACAGGACTACATTGTATCATATAAGGAGAGAGCATGGACCTGAAAATAATTCTGAGATTTCCAAGTTGAGAAACAAGGATTGACCACTGGACTTATCAAGATGGAAGGCACTGGTGACTTTGACAAAAGCAGTTTCAGTAGATCATGGGGAAAATGTTTAACTGAAGTGGACTGAAAAGTAGAGGCGGGGAGAGAATAGTAGAAATAATGTGTCTAGAATACACGTGTGAAAAAGAGCAGACAAATAGGGTAGGCACTAGAGGAATGTTGTGAAGACTAGAATTTTTTAAGAATAAGAATTTATTGAGGAAGATACTGTAATTTTTTTAAAAATTTTGATGGCAATTTTCAGATAGAAGAAATTAAATTGCTTGTGAAAAGAAATAAGCTTGTGAAAAGAAATAAGCAGAAGCAAAATCCTTGAGTAGATCACAAGCAAAGAATCTAACAACCAAGTTGATCAAGTGGAAAAATCTGACTTTCCATTGGCACGAAGAGGTTTCACTAATTTCAACAGGAAAGAAGTGAAGGTACATGGGTACAATAGTAAATCAGTCAATCTCCACTGCAATCTCGTCCCTCCACAAGAATCAGTTCCACACCGTGTAAAGGTGTAGGCTGAGGAGTCCAACTGTGGTTTAGTCTCTCAATCATGTCCGACTCTTTGTGACCCCATGGACTATAGCCCATCAGGTTCCTCTGGCTGTGAGATTTCCCAGGCAAGAATACTTGGGTGGGTTGCCGGAGTCCAACTGATTTGGTTCAAATCTCAGCTCACTGTGACCATGAAAAAATCTGCTTGTGTCTCAGTCTTTCATCTGTAAGATGGGGATAATAATAGTACCTACCTCAGAGGTACTTTTGAGATAAGGCAAATGAAACTTTAGACCCCTGTAGACAAGGAGTACCAAACAAATGCGGTTATTATTATTGTCATTACTATTATTATAGTTATCACTGTTGTGTTACTATGTGCTGTGCTGTGCTTAGTTTTATATATATA
The DNA here is from genome assembly GCF_023699985.2 of Odocoileus virginianus. Taxonomy (NCBI): domain Eukaryota; kingdom Metazoa; phylum Chordata; class Mammalia; order Artiodactyla; family Cervidae; genus Odocoileus; species Odocoileus virginianus. The sequence continues at coordinate 31,294,037 of NC_069679.1, forward strand.
TGTCCGACTCTTTGCGATCCCATGCATTATAGCCATCCAGGATCCTCTATCCATGGAATTCTCCAGGCAAGAATCCTAGAGTGGGTACCCATTCCCTTTCTCCAGGAGATCTTCCCTACCCAGGGATTGAACCTGCAAACCTAGTGTCTCCTGCACTGCAGGCAGACTCTTTACCACTGAGCCATCAGGGAAACACATAATAACCCTTATCAGCAATTAATAACTTGGAACCAAAATGGACATATCAAAGAATCAAACCTTGTAATGAAATACTCCTTGGGGAGAATAGTAGGAAAATGGACTTGGAGCTTATTAGAGTCAGTATTTAATTGGGTAGTTTCTGTTGCAGAAACTTATATTCTGCAACAGGATATAAGTTTATATTCTGTTTAAATTTATATTCTTTCAAAAAACTGCTAGAGAAGTAGTTTCCCTGTATTTGTCTCCCTCTTTTAGTTAAAAAAAAAAAAAAGCAAATAGAGTCAAATGGTTTGGGAACAATAAGTATGCTCTGCCTTGAACTGTGTATTACGTAGAATCCTAAAACAAAGGTTTCACTAATGTTTATTACTGAGCATTATACTGAATCTTGGAAACAGAAAGTGCTTCAAATATATTCAACCCAGAATATTTTCATATATTCAGAGCACTAAAAAGTAGCAGAAATGCACTCTCTCCCTGTATCATTGACACAAACTCCTCTTTATATAATAAACTTTTCTTAAAATGAAGCAAAAATAAATTTTAAATTCTCATAAAGATACTGATGAAACATACTGTCTAATACCCTTTGTACTGTCAGGAAGGACATATCCTTCACAAAATAAGATGAGAGAGTAGAAAACCATATGAAACTCCCAAAATTTGATCCCAACAAAAGTTGGCAAAAATATTTTTATGATTCAACTTAATAGATGAGAACAAAAGTGGTAAATTACATTAACCAGTCATAAGCTTGAGATACCTATAAGCAGTCAGTTTCCCAAGTGTGATTAAATAATAGATAGAATCTAAATTTTGTAAATAACTCAAACTTTTAAACAGATGAAAGCTATATATGTATTGGACTTTTAACTTAATTAACTTTTAGGAAATCATGTGGAAAAAAGAATAAGGAAATTTTTATACTAAGATGAAGAATATGAACATTCAATTTTATTCTATTATCTAAGAAATGATAGTTTATAGCTATTTAAAATTTTCATGCCTATTTTAAAGGGCATTTTTTTCCCTACTTTCATTTTACCACATCCTCAGAACTTTCCAAAATCCAAGAGCCACCCCAGAAGCTTCACATTAAATGTCAGATCATCTGTTGTCTACTACATTGGTTTTTTAATACAAGCTTGATATTATCTAATTAGGGAGAACTTTAACTTTGGGGGAATGAAGCTATGTGAAAACTCAATTCTTTATTTCAAAGCTTCTGCCAAAGCTGTCCTCAGCCTCAAGGAACTGGTTAAGGAGTCCACTACCCACTGCTTGATGATACCATCTAGCCTCACCCAGTATCCCCTTGATGGTCACAGGAAGTCAGAAAAAGCTCTGGTACAGTGAGACCAGCAATTGTGGTTCAATAAGAATCAGTAAAAGGTCAGCAGCTTCACTTTGATCTTTCTCCTTCTAGGTTCGCATACATTAAATACAAAAGTCTTCAAAGAGTCAGTGCTTAAGGCTAAGCTGTAAAAAAGGACTGGGGATGTATTTAACAATGGTACTTCCACAAATTTTATATGTGTGTGTGTGTGTGTATGTGTATATATATGTATGTATGTATGTGTATATATGTGTGTGCATATATGTATATATACAATATGTATATGTATATATATATATTTCTATATGTATGTACATATATATACGTGTGTGTGTGTGTGTGTATATTTCAATAGCTTAGGGCAGGTCTCACCTGTTTTATCACATACAGGTGGAACACTTTTGACCCAAAATTTATATGAAACATGCTAATTCACAAGTGTGGATTGTTTTTTTGTTCACTAAAATTAAATCAGAAAAAAATTTTGAGAGTATAATTTGATAACTAATGTATGCCTGAATTAGCTCATCTTATTATAAAAGCAAAACAGAACCTCTTCAGCAGTAGATAATGCTTTTCTGTTCATAAAAGGCTTTTACAAGTGATTTCATTTAATCATTAGTAGGTAACATTGAAGGTATATAAAATCCCATTCGACTGTTGAGGAAAAGGAAGTCTAAATTGAGCAGATTTGCCCATTGATATAGCAAGAAATAAAACTAAAATTCTTATTACCTGACTACGTACACACCTCCTTTTCTTAGGACATACTAAATATATCATGGCATATATGAAGAGATGCTCAGTAAGCCTTAAACATTATGCTGTCCTTTATTCCCTGTTCCTTTCAGAGACTTGGCCATCATCATCTTGTCACTACGTGGTTTTATTGCTTACAGTCATGGTCAGTGAAAATTCAATGACTTCCCTGAACTCACAATATCAGTCTAGGTACTCTTAGTTGTATTTAAGTCCTAAAAGAGGCCCTGGGAGAGGACTCTGAGTCAAGAAAAACAAAATAATCCAAAGAATGAACAAATAAAACAGAAATAACCAAAATAAGACACAAAAATGAGACAAACATAACAAAATACAAATACGCAAAACAAAACCGCTCAAGAAACACAGTTTTTGCAATAACTATTCTAAACCTTATTTTTTTAAAAAAATATTTATCTGCATTCTCTTGGGTACCATGCTATTCCAATGAACAGAGTACTGATTTGTAGAAAAAAGATAACATTAATTTTTTCTTTATGTGGTTCTCCCACCAGTGTAAGAATGAATAGTTGTTTAGCTTTCAAGATTATTATAAATTCTGGTGATAATTTTTGGAAAGAATATAAACGTTAAAAATCTTGAGTATTTTGTATTTCCACATACTATTGTATTACCTTCTTATATATGATACATGAGCTTCCCTGGTGGCTCAGAGGATAAAGAATCTGCCTGCAATGCAGGAGACCCGGGTTCAATCCTTGGGTCTGGAAGATCCCCAGGAGAAGGGAATGGCTACCCACTCCAGTATTCTTGCCTAGAGAATTCCATGAACAGAGGAGGCCTGGAGGGCTACAGTCCACGGAGTCGCAAAGAGTCAGTCAAAGCTGTGTGACTCAAACTTTTACTTTCACATATGAAACTTAGAAAATTAAGCTCTTGGAACATATTTTTTAATGATTTCTTTACAGCTTTATCAATACTTTCTATGCTGTCTAAGCATGATTTGAGAAAACTATTACCATTGATATCTTAGTTAATTTTGCTGCTTTTTGTTTTTTATAGCAGCAGTAGTGTTAGTATTAGGAATTCAAATTATTTGAGGGTAGAGAAAAACAGATATAAATTGCAATCAAATTCAAATTGTTGCTGTTGTGTGTGTGTGTGTGTAACAATATTACAAATAAAGATGTTAGTGCATGCATGGAATAAATAACAGAAAAATTGCTCAGCTGTAAGGTGTGGGATTAATTAACTTAGTCTTCCTAACTGTGAAGATATTTGTAGGAAATTCCAAGAATGTTAAAACTTTAGATCTTGGGGGAAAATGTGATGCTAAAGTCATAAAATTTGATACTCCTGAAACAATATACCATTTAGCCTTCATTGGGAAGATAAGAATATTGTGCAGTGGGCTGCAGGGAACTTGAATTAACTCAGTCAATTAAGTCATGATTAATTTATGTTAGATGCTGCTCTCCTGAGTCTGTAAAAGACAAGATTTTAGTTAACTAGCAGTATTTAGCTTAATAAAAGTAAAGTCTTTAAAAATGAATTCTAGAGAGAGAAACATCGACTATTGACACAATCAATGGACAACAAGAGTCCCATTTTAATTTGTGTCAATGGAAGTTAAAATAAATTTAGAAACTAATAAGAACAGGATTGCTCCCTTCAAATGGATGACCAAATTTCCCAGATACTTATTAGCATTAGCATGGCTTATACAGCAGTGCCGCCTGGATGTGTGACAAATCATAAGTATGCACAAGAGCAAAGCCTTTCTTTCTTTGCAGCAATTGCTGCAGCTAGTGATAAGTTCATGTTCTCTCTGGGTCTAACAAGAAACATTCAATTTTCTAGCGCCTTCGGTCAAAAATGATTCTGCAGAGGCTGTGAGTAGATTTTGATTACTCTAATTATCCATCTGAACATAATACATGAGCCTAATGGGCCTTTGTGTATTTAGGGTACATTGAGGGAGCATGTGGTTGTAGACCTAGCTGGGTTCCTAAACCACAGAGTAAATAATAAAGGGCTCATGCAATCTGTTCAAAAGAAAAAGCAAAAATGAATCTAAAGAAAATGCTGCAGCTGCATTCATACAGTGGCTCAGATAATCTAAATATTGTGGAAAACATTTCATTGAAGACAAGAGTAGCACTTATGATTGATCTTTCTTTAAAAGAAACCAATAGGGCAGTATGCACTTTTAGGAATATCTCCTTGGCTGATAAAGAGAAGTTATATGGCTGATTTGATTCACCTCATTTGTCTGAAAACATTTGAATTAACACTGCCTGTGTAACTTGAGTTCTAGAAAAGTCATGCATAATGTCATCATATAGGACTGACTTTGATAGAGCAATTACTCTCTATGAGGCAATGAATGAATATTACAAGTTCAAATATTATGCTCCCAAGAATACCATGTGTGAATTTTGCCAGGCCTAATAAAATGTTTGAGAACATAGGATCTGTAGTTCAGAATACAGACTGCCTGGGTTTTAATTCTGAACTTATCAAATAGTTGTGCAATCTTGAACAATTTATTTGACTTCAATTTTCTTCACATGTACAGCAAGGATAATAATAGTCTCTACTATAAAGGTTATCATTAGGAATGATGTATATGTACATACACACACACACACACACATTATACCTGTAGCACTTTGTCTGACATTTAGTCAAAGCTCAGGACATACTGGCTCTAATTATTGTTTTTAGCATTTCTATCACTTGCCCCTTACTTGAATGGTATGGGAGGTGGTATTGGGCCAGGGGGGCATTATCAGTTTCTAGGCTACACCACACAGTTCCATGATTCCAAGACCTTTGCCTTGTGGTCAAAAAGAAGAAAGAGCAGAAAGGGATGAAATAGAGCCTGTTTACCTAACCAAGAGCCATCTGAGGCTCTGTCCCTCTTCTCTCTTCTGAGGCATAGTCCAGGCCAAAGAGGAACATCTCATGTAAAATAATGATTGTTAAATACAGAAGGCTTTCCAAATATGTTTTTATATTCCTTCTAAATTAAACTTTAGCTTCTTTTTATCATTATTTTAAAAATATATCAACATAATGCCATTACACCTAATTAAGATCACAACTAGTATGTTACATAAAATATCTGAGATTCTAACAATTAATTTCCTGTTTATTTACTTATTACACTTTTGATCTTGAAACATATGTTAACAAAGGAAAGGAGGCAAGGACTCTACTTGATTTTTTTGTTTGTTTGTTTTTATATATACTGAATACTTTTTATGTGCTACTAAGAATTCTGGCTAAGGTCATCAATGTCAGATACGAAGTAACTGTTCACAAAAAAAAAAAAAAATGACAGAAACAGATACATTCTCCATGATTGCAAATGCCTAAGTGCTCACATTATTCTTCATGAACCACATGCTTCAAGTAGTGATCAAGCATAGCCATTGTTCTTCTCGCAGGCAATGTGGCATGAAGTAAGAAGAGTCCCATCTTGTGACATGCCATGTTTCATTGCCAGCATGAGAGGATCTGGGTTTTTTTTCTTTTTCTGGCAAGTCAGTTGGTAGGTAGCGATATGGTAGCTCAAATATGTCATTTTCCAGCAGTAACTATCATAATTTCTATTGGTGCAGAAAATCAACAATGGCTTGTTCACATTGACTGAAGCACTAACTGGACAGTGGAAAGACAGGTGTTTTGACAACAGTGGCACTTGTACAAGGGTCTCAAAAACAAAACAAGGGTATGAAAAATGTGGTTTTTTTTTTTTTTTTTTTTTTTTTTTTTTAGTGAATGTGAAGATGACCTTGTGTAATGATAGACTGGTGTCTCCAAAAAGGAAAATAAAAAAGTGAACTGTTTATGAGGTCTGACAAAGGATTGATCACTAGAAATAATCTTAGAGAATTGGTTTAAAAAAAAAAAAAGCAAAACAGAGAAACATGCAGATGTTACATGTCTGTATGAAATTCAAGCCCTTTTGAAGACTCGGGGAAATGGTAAAAACAATAACAATCTCATGTGCTTAATTGTTACCCAAATTCTTTGTTTAAAATACCAGCAAGTTTATTTTCTTATTAAGGAATACAGTCTATCGTAAGCAACTTGGAAAATACAGCTAGACAGAGTTTCATTTAAATAATCCATTATCCCACTAACTACTTTTGCATGAGTTCATTTTATGCAAAGCAACTGCTGTGATCTTTGTAAATTGTTCATCTGCTCAGAACCCTCTAATGGATCCCTGGCACACCTTGAAGTCTAAATGACTTTCCCTGCCTACACAGCCCCAAATGACCTGGCCTCAGGCTTTCTCTTTTTCTCCCTAATTTGCCATCACTCTTGCCTTACCTCATTCTTCTCCAGTCCAGAATATTGAGCTAGGATTTCTCAAACATTCCAAGCTCATTCCTACTACAGGGCATTTCTAGCTGTTCCTTGACCAGAACATTCTTTATCCAGGTACTCACGACCTTGGCTGTGGATTCATTCAGGTCTCTACTCAGCATCAGCCCTCACATAGGCCCTCCCTGAGCACCCCATCTGAAGCAACACCCTTCCCATAACCCACTCTTCTGAATCCTACCACTTCTTAACCTCCTTTTTGCACCATTATATAACTTTAGATTGCATATTAACTTTTTTAATCTCCATGTCATGTATATTCACTAAAATGTAAGCTTCCTGAGGATGTTTTGTTCATCAGTGCATCCCCAGCACTGATAAAAACTGTTCACCTATAACGTGCTCTCAATAAATATCTCTTGAATAAATGAATATCCAATGTTAATATTCTGATTATAAAAATTAAAAATAATGTCTTGGGTTGCTAATTTGGGGCATTCTTCTAAATGCTTTACATGTACAAACATATTTAATCCTCCTAACAATCAGATGAGAAAGGTGTCATTATTTTTCCCAATCTTATGAGTGAGGAAACTGAGACTACTGAAATACTTGCCCAAGATCGAGTCAGTAACTGACAGAATCAGAATATGAAACTAGGCACGCTGGCCTCATAGCCAAATAGTCAACTGTGTCCTTTCTTTCTGTTACACACACACACACACACACACACACACACACACACACAGTCACATGCATAAATATGCACACAGGGGCAGAGCTAACAGTATTTGGAGAATATTTTCCACATAATTAAATGTATCCTGGCAAGATTACTTTCTGCCTATACCATATTTCATTCTATGAGTCTGTCAGAAGGATTTTTAAACCATTCTCATATGATGAACATTTACAGATATTTTTCTTCTACTATTGTTATTAATATAATTAATATTATTTTCTGTAAATCAAATTATTAGATAAACAAGTGCATTTTTTCTCAGGGTTTTAAATTTTATATTACCAAATTGTTCTCCATAAATAACATAATATCCATTTCTTCATACCATTACAAACCTGAATATACATATATAAAATTTTATTCATTTTGATAAGAAATTTTTATTTATTATGTGCTTGATTTTTCAGAGGGGTTGAACCAAGAAAATTAGAAATACCAAGGGAAGATTTCATGTAAAGATGAGCACAATAAAGGACAGAAATTGTATGGACCTAACAGAAGCAGATATTAAGAAGAGGTGGCAAGAATACACAGAAGAACTGTACAAAAAAGATCTTCACAACCCAGATAATCACAATGGTGCGATCACTCACCTAGAGCCAGACATCCTAGAATGTGAAGGCAAGTGGGCCTTAGAAAGCATCACTATGAACAAAGCTAGTGGAGGTGATGGAATCCCAGTTGAACTATTTCAAATCCTAAAAGATGATGCTATGAAAGTGCTGCACTCAATATGCCAGCAAATTTGGAAAACTCAGCAGTGGCCACAGGACTGGGAAAGGTCAGTTTTCATTCCAATCCCCAAAAAAGGCAATGCCAAAGAATGCTCAAACTACCACACAATTGCACTCATCTCACAAGCTAGTAAAGTAATGTTCAAAATTCTCCAAGCCAGGCTTCAAGAATACGTGAACCATGAACATCCAGATGTTCAAGCTGATTTTAGGAAAGAAAGGCAGAGGAACCAGAGATCAAATTGCCAACATCCATTGGATCATCAAAAAAGCAAGAGACTTTCAGAAAAACATCTACTTCTGTTTTATCGACTATGCCAAAGCCTTTGACTGTGTGGATCACCACAAACTGTGGAAAAATCTTAAAGAGATGGGAATACCAGACCACCTGACCTGCCTCTTGAGAAATCTGTATGCAGGTCAAGAAGCAACAGTTAGAACTGGACATGGAACAACAGACCGGTTCCAAATAGGGAAAGGAATACGTCAAGGCTGTATATTGTCACCTTGCTTATTTAACTTATATGCAGAGTATATCATGAGAACGCTGGACTGGAGGAAGCACAAGCTGGAATCAAAGTTCCCAGGAGAAATATCAATAACCTCAGATATACAGATGACAGCACTCTTATGGTTATGACAGCAAGTGAAGAACTAAAGAGCCTCTTGATGAAAGTGAAAGAGGAGAGGGGAAAAAGTTGGCTTAAACTTAACATTCAGAAAACTAAGATCATGGCATTGGCATCCAGTCCCATTACTTCATGGCAAATAGATGGGGAAACAGTGCAAACAGTGGTGGATTTATTTGGGGGGGCTCCAAAATCACTGCAGATAGTGACTGCAGCCATGAAATTAAAAGACACTTGCTGTTTGGAAGAAACGCTATGACCAACCTAGACAGCATATTAAAAAGCAAAGACATTACTTTGCCAACAAAGGTCCATCTAGTAAAGGCTATGGTTTTTCCAGTAGTCATGTATGGATGTGAAAGTTGGACTATAAAGAAAGCTGAGTGCCAAAGAACTGATGCTTTTGAACTGTGGTGTTAGAGAAGACTCTTAAGAGTCCCTTGGAAATCAAGGAGATCCAACCAGTCCATCCTAAAGGAAATCAGTCCTGAATGTTCATTGGAAGGACTGATACTGAAGCTGAAACTCCAATACTTAGGCCACCTGATGCAAAGAACTGATTTATTTGAAAAGACCCTGATGCTGGGAAAGATTAAGGGCGGGAGGGGAAGGGGATGACAGAGGATGAGATGGTTGGATGGCATCACCGACTCAACGGACATGACTTTGAGTAAACTCTGGGAGTTGGTTATGGACAGGGAGGTCTGGAGTGCTGCAGTCCATGGGGTCACAAAGAGTCTGACATGACTAAGCAACTGAACATTCTTTATTAATTTATTTCTTCATTTTTGGACTTCCCCTTTTTAACTGAGTAAAATTTTAAAATTTCATTTTATAGAATTATTCATACATTAAGTTTAGTAACACTTATATGTTTTCAAAATAATTTTCAAGTTTATAACTGTCTTAAAATTTTTCTTATGTTGTTTTATGCATAAAAGAAATTTTGGTTATATAATTGTGTGTGTGTCTTATATCCTGTGATTACCAACACTAGTTATATATATTATTAAGCAAATGATGTAATGCTTACCATATTTAAGCTATTTCCAAGTCTTAGGTTTTAGTCACATGCTTTTATTCTAAAACTGAAACCACATTTGCAAGGCACTATGTTCTGACATTCATCTTTTATACCAGATGAGTCATTGGGCGCACCTGGTATTTCCTCTAAAACTGAAGTGCTAGCTAAAAGGAAACAAATAAAAAGAAGCTAATACTTTCATCTGCATTTTATCTGCCTGTTGACTGGGTCTCCTGTCCATTTGGGCCTATCAAATGGAAACAAAGACACAGACGAAGGCATGTGCAAAGTTATTTCATAAAATTATGTTTAAGCCTCACCTGTCAGGCTACTGAGTAATTTATTGTAAAACCCCACCAGGCCAAAAAAGAGGAGGCATTTACTTTTTCACAGAGGGATGATGAATTCAGTTGGTTAACTTTTTACCAAGCCCTATGCCAAGTTATTATATACACTTACATTTGTACAAATACACTTACACACACATATCATATACAAATTATATATCTACCTACCCATTATGCATTTATATTTATACACATATGTATTATGCATATTACCTTTATACACATTATATACATATACAATAAAAATATAATGACAGGTAGATAGTTCAATCAGTCAATCACAAAGCTACTTTTTCTCATCTAAATTTGTGGAGATCTTCCATATAACCCCTCCCACCTCTGGCAGACATTTTGATAAGAGGAATGCACAGACAATATTTTTGTGCATTTCACAAGTGCCCAATAGTAAATGAGAAATGACTTAGGAACAGATATACAATTGAATATTTGAAGGACTGAACCCTGAATAATTTGTAAGAGATGTAGAACTCTTGGCATCTACAGCGACAGAGAATTCAGCAAGGCATGAACCAATGCGTCACTGACTATCATGGGTCAATGAATCAATCTAGTGAAAGACACAGAATCAGATGACAGAAGGACAGGATGCCTAGACCAGCCCAAGGATAGAATCTTTCAAGAGCCCCTCCTGAAGAAAGGCATCCCCACTTTCCTAGAGAAAAGAGATAAACTTTACAAAATAAGTGATTATACTGCACTGTGGATAAGCATCTTTTAAATAACCTTTTGTTGAAATATAAGCAATTTGTTCCAAACAGTTCTTTAAATCTTTTCAATAAATAATGATATTTTATTAAATCCTGATATAAGAACCACTTTAGAAGCTGAAACTACCAAACTCAGTTGACACTAGAATAAATCACATTGCTTCCAGGTTGACTAGTATGGCTAGGTTCCAACCCTTTTAGAATGTCACTAGTACTGTAGCCTAAGTCACCATCATCTCTGACCTGGAACACTATAATGGCCTCTTAATGAGCTTCCCTAAGTTCACACTTAGTGCCCTCCCCACTCCAGTCCCATATACTTTATTTTCCACACAATAGCCACAGTTTAAGTAGGGCTTCTATCTATCAAAAAGTGTGCTGTTACTATTTATGCTAATGCCTTTATAATGAACGATTCCCTCAGAAGAAAGAATTTAGTATTTTCAATGCAAAGCAAAGATATAAACACCATCCCTTCTCCACATCTCTCCGTGAACCCAGAACACAATGTCCAGGAACACAAAGTGTATTTTCTGCTTTTGTAAGCAAAGCTGCTTTCTCTGTGCCTCAGAAAGAGATTACTCTAGGAAGAGAGTATTACTCCAACCAGCAGTAATCATTTCATATCAAGTTAAAAAGTATTAAACTTTATTTTCCTTATTGAACTGGCCAGTCCCAAATTTCCATTGAGGATTTCTACTCTGTTTCCCAATTTTGGAGTGGTTCTGTTCACCATCCTCTGCTATTCTGAAATTACATTTGCTGAAGTCACCCATTCCCAAAGCTTTATATAGCACTGTACACTGATGAACTGGAAATGTTCATTTCACCTTGGTCTCTTCTTGAGTGATCATTTTTAGATGTAGCCACATTCAACATCTCTTTTCCAATGTCTACTGGATAATTCAAACTTAAGTCCAAAACAGAACTCTTGAATCATTCCTCTGAGCCCCAACACGTCCCCATTTCAGAAACTCTGTAGCAAAACCAACTGTATTGTTCTGCTTTTTAACTAGTGAACAATTTTTTTTTAAACTATTGAACAATTCTTAACTCTTGCTTTTTCCCTAATCTACTCACCCACTGCCATAGCTATTAGCAAATTCTATCATCCCCACTATCAAAGCATCTCAAAATAGAATTAAGAACCCATCTAGAAAAATGATACTGAAGAATTTATTTACAGGGTAACAGTGGAGAAACAGACATAGAGAAAAGAATTATGGACATGGGGAGAGGGAAGGAGAGGGTGAGATGTATGGAAAGAGTAACATGGAAACTTACATTACCATATGTAAAATAGATAGCAAATGGGAATTTGCTGTATGGCTCAGGAAACTCAAACAGGGGCTCTCTATCAACCTAGAGGGGTGGGGTGGAGAGGGAGATGGGAGGGAGTTTCAAAAGGGAGGGGATATATGTATACTTATGGCTGATTCATGTTGAGGTTTGACAGAAAGAGCAAAATTCTGTAAAGCAATTATCCTTCAATAAAAAATAAATTAATTTAAAAAATAATTAAGGACCAAATCACTTCTCACCACTGCTACCACACTGGTCTGAATACCAGCTACTCTTCTTTAGACTACTGCTACCATCTCCCAACTGGTCTTGCTGTTTCCATCTTTGCTCCACATACCCTGTGTTTGTCACACTGCACCTGGTGTGGTGTGTTTAAAATGCAAATCTGATCACTTCATTCTCCTGCTGTCAAATGTATTTAGAATAAAATCGACTTTCCTTTTCCTGACTTGTCCATGCCCTGGCCCCATGCTCTGATCCCTGACCTTAATCTCATCACTCTTCATTTGTTCTGTTCTAGCCTTACTATCTTCTTTGTAACCTCTCCAATAGGCCAGGAACATTCTCAACTCACAGCCTTTGCCCTTTATCACTATGACTCAAAGTCTCTTCTTCACTCCCTCCGCCTTCACCAACACACACACAAACTCAGCACATTCACCCAACTTTCACACAACTCAGTATATTCAGACTCTGCTCAGCAATCAACATCTCAAAGAGGAGGGTCCACACCACTGTTCTCACCCATCTCCCATTATTCCAGGTCCTCTTGTACTGTTTCATCTTTCTAGTCTTTTGTATGTGTTCATTTGCACATTGCCTATCTTCCTCCCTATCACGTAAACTCCATAATGTCAGGAATTCTGTTGCTTTCATTCACAACTATATTCCCAGAGTCTAGGATGGTACTCAGCACATAGTGTTTCTGTAAGTATTTCAGATGTATTATTATATTAGCTAGCATTCAAAATTGTCATCAAACTTGGCTTTGCTTTACAATGGACCTGGAACTGATTAAAATATGGAGCAATACTAATGCAAACATTATCAAAGTGATTCTTTAAAGAGAAATTGATACATATAAGAGATCTTACACCTGTATTTCACTAAAATAATCAGCTGAAAAAAGGAGAGTGTCATAAACCAAAATTTTAAACAGATAACACCACTGGTTAATACACTCCCACCACACCACCAATATTTTCTAGCCATACAAATTTTTCATTTATTCTGCAGATTACCATTATGTTCACTTTATCTGCAAACATGAAGATAGACTATTTACTCCCAATATGTCATTGCTTAAATTATATTTTAAATTCTATTTGTCCTATGTTTATTTTGTATCCCCTCTATTTACTAAATAGTAGACTATATTGATTAATGACAAATGTATATCTGCGGGGAGCCAGGCTGCTCAAGGCCGAAAAAGGCCCTGGAAAAGCCTTGAAAGAGGCTCTTCCCTGTCCCGCCATCCCATGATAAAGTAGTAAAACATTTGCTGGGCCTCCTTTGTTCTTGCTTGAGAAAAACATAGTAGTGACCTTCACTTAGTAGTTTATCTTGGAATGCCAAAAACAAGATGTAAGCTTCTGCAATCACTTAAGACAAAAAATTGTATTGATGTAACAAACACCAGATTTTTTATGAACTATGTTTTCTGCTTGTACTAGTATAAATGCAGCTGCTTTACTCAATAAAACCGCTGACTTGCCTAAAGAGCATTTCAGTCCTCTCAACCCCATTCTTTACTTTCAGCTCCTTTTTCTCAGGCTTCCGTGTTGCTGTGGTCTAGACCTGTTCACATTGCCGGCTGGTACCTGGCATATATCCAGGGAATATGCCTGGAAATCTCTAGATCTGCACTAGCTTATCGTACAGATTTGATTTTGAGGACTCTCCTTCATCTGCAACAACTCTATAACCAAGGGCATTTTTTAAAATATACAAATTTTTAATAATTTCCTAAATATAAATAACTCATTGTAAAGCAACTATACTCCAATAAATTTTTTAAAAATAATGTCTAAAATTTCATTTAAACTCTCAGTATTAAAATGTCTTAAATTATTCTTTTATTAAGTTTTTGAGGACGCTTATGGATTTAAAAAATAACAATTAAAAAGACTTAAATTCATTTAACATTTCAGATTGCTTACCCTCCATACTTGCATGTATTTCTTGTTTTTTTAATATCTACTAAGGTAAAGTCACCAGTTTCAAAGATCATGTTTATAAATGGTCACATATATTTTCCAGGATTTTTTTTTCCAGTATCAAGTTGTCTTAATGTTCCAGACAGATAAGCCTGTTCTTTATCAGGACAACATTATTTTTAATTTAAATATTTTCTGAGGATTATTTATTGGGGACTTTATCTCTAAAATTAGCTGAATTTGCTTTTTCTGTGAATTTCTAAGATGTATTACATATGGCTAAAGACAAAAGGTATAGTAACCATACCCCCCCTTAATCCCAGCTAGAAGTTCTATCATAACACAGAGTCAGTCTAAATTAGATTTAAAAGTTGATGCCCAAGGGAAGTGTTTGCTATTAACTAGCAATGTATACAATTAAACTTAAAGCACGGTCACAGTATTTTAATCAGGGGAGCTAAGAGTCATTTCTGTCCTGTGGGGTAATAAATGAAGGCAAAAGCAATTGAACATGCTTTCTGATGTGCTAAGTGATATATGGGCTCTCTGGAGTCACCAAATGGGAAGGGCCACATGCTTAGCTAATCAACACTGCACAGTCATATTGGGGGAGAGGTGATAAATTTAACAGATGTTATACTTGCAGGGGTCAGGGTAAAATGGACTTGATCCACCACCTCCGTAATTAAAGGGATGTCTTTAAATGCCTATTATCAAATGCCTGACTATAACAGAGAATGAATTTTTTATTCTCATTCACTGTGAGTGGATTTAGTAATACCATCAACCACAATGTCAAAGCTGGTCACTGACTAATATGTTGACAGGAAGAAAATCAGATCCTGGGAAACCAGTTAATGTCCTTCCTTCCAGAATTTTCAAAGCTGATTAGAACAAAACCACATCCAGAGAAAACCATTAAGACAACACTCAGGTGATAAATTGCTATTTCTGTATAGACTGTCCTCCTTCAAGAATAAGCCATGTATTCTCTGCTGACAAACACTATTTCTTGCACACAATCTAAGTACAAAAGGACAAAAGGAATTCTCAGCTCAGTCACCTTCCATTTCAAGTTATGCATACCACAACTTCTTGTCTTTGCCAATGTGCTTGAATGGGCAAATGGTATTTCTGGGATTATAAATTTGTTGCCTGTTTTCTGACGATGGCATATTTTCTGTTCTGAAATTTCAGTTACTGCTTAAAATTCTTAAAGGATGGAAGCTGAATTAAATGGCATATATAGATTTTTCCTATTTGTTGTTATTAAGTCTATAAGTTGTGTCTGATTCTTTGTGACCCCATGGACTGCAGCATGCCAGGCTTCCTTGTCCTTCACTGTCTCTGAGAGTTTGCTCAGATTCATGTCCATTGAGTCAGTGATGCTATCTAACCATCTCATCCTCTGCAGCCCCTTCTCCTTTTGCCTTCAATCTTTCCCAGCATCACGGTCTTTTCCTTTGTATCAGGTGGCCAAAGTATTGCAGCTTCAGCATCAGTCTCCTTCCGATGAATATTCAAGATTGATTTCCTTTAGGATTGACTGGTTTGATCTCCTTGGAGTTCAAAGGACTCTCAAGAATCTTCTGCAGCACCACAATTCAAAAGCACATCTTCAGTCCTTAGTCATGTCTCTGATCTAACTGTCACATCCATACATGACTCCTGGAAAAATCATAGCTTTAACTATACAGACCTTTGTCAGCAAAGTGACGTCTCTGCTTTTTAATATGCTGTCTAGGTTTGTCATAGCTTTCCTTCCAGGGAGCAAGTGTCTTTTAATTTCATGTATGCAGTCACTGTCTACAGTGATTTTGGAGGCCAAGAAAATAAAATCTATCACTGCTTCCACTTTTCCCCCTTCTATTTGCCATCAAATGATGGGACCGGATGCCATGGCCTTAGTAGTTTTACTGTTGAATTTTAAGCCAGCTTTTTCACTCTCCTCTTTTGCCCTCATAAAGAGGTTCTTTAGTTCCTCTTCACTTTCATTAGAGTGGCATCATCTGCAAATCTGAGGTTGTTGATATTTCTTCCAGCAATCTTAATTTCAGTGTCTGATTCATCTTACCCAGCATTTCACATGATGTACTCTGCACACAAGTTAAATAAACAGGATAACAATATACAGCCTTGACATACCCCTTTCCCAATTTTGAACCAGTCCATTGTTCCATGCCCAGTTCTAACTGTTGCTTCTTGACCTGCACACAGGTTTCTCAGGAGACAAGTAAGATGGTCTGGTATTCCCATCTCTTTAAGAATTTTCCACAGTTTCTTCTTGAGAGGTATTTATGGTTCAACAAATTTGAATTCTTTTTCAATTTCCACTATTCCTGTCTATGAGATGTAATGCTGCTACTTGGTTAGTTGATTGTAGTTTAGCCATGAAAGAACAGTGTCTTGGAAAATGACCATTTCCCTTTCTTTCATAACTCTTTAGGACTAGAGAAGAGAGCCCTCCATCTTTCCTCTCCCTTCTGTGTCCTCAGTATTGGCTGGAAAAATATACTCATAAGTAAGCCTAAGGAGAGGAAAGAAGAAGACATCTCCTTTCTCATCTAATGCCGTGTCCTGGGTACTCTTTCCAATTGTAAAGCTGCATGTGGCCAACAAGCTTTGGGTTGAACTTCAAGTCCAAGAGTGATTGGAATTAAAAATTGGGGCTCCACTGCTGTACTGATAACAAGGTTCACAAAGTAAATTATTCCTGCCACAAATCAGTTTGAAGATATTATTTTTAATATCCCCATCCACTCATCTTATCCGACCTCTTTTCTGTCACTATCTCACATAAGTCAGCCTAATCCTTCAAGACTGTTTACTCAACGGTAAAACAAATATTAAAATTATTCCCAGTCTATATCCTTTCACGTGTTCTTCTTACTTTAATAATAAACTAATCAATGTCCCATGTTAAAAAAAAAAAATATGAGCATGTATAAAGTGTTAAAAGCCTTCTCTTCACCCTAAACATTCTCTCTCAGAAACCCAATGCCTCCGAGTTCATCTTTTGTAAACTACCATCTGTCCTAAAAAGAAGCAACCCATGACTGAGTCATAACGATGGAAAAGAATAAAGCATAGGAAATCTTGGAGTAATAGTCCACGGTGGTGAAAATGGAAAGAAACATGTGGTATAGTGTCAATGCACCATTCTACACTGTGGTCTTTGCTTTTTATTTAGTTCTATATTTATGGTATACAACAGTCCTATTTCAGTATCTCAATATATGACATACCTGCCAGAAACTCCATTGTATGAATGTACCAAAATTTATTTAACTTCCTATTGATGGACATCAGGATAGTTTTACAATTTGATAGATAGTATTAAAAACCTCCCATAACCTTTCATAAAGATGTTAATCTATACTTTTACTCAAGACCACCTTAGAGGTGGGCAACCAGGACTCCTGGGCTAAGCCATATTTTATAGGGTTCCTTTGGTCCTGCTCTAAGCGTAGCTCTGCCAAAAATGAAAGGAAATCCCAGAACTAAGTGGACATGCCCACCAAGAACCTATATTCTCTATTTCAGATCACAATCTGAGAGCATGGGGCTGGAAAATTTCCTGTCCAAACATACCTGGGCCTGTTTCCAGGGACTGGAAGGGTCTCTCCTCTGGATCTGTTCCTCATGGGATGGATTACAAATGACATGCTGAGGTCTGACATGTCACCAAGAAGGTTTGTGAGCATGGATGTGGGAGGATGGAGCTTGATGGCCACATACATGTTACCGGGCCCCTTCTGATGAATGATTGCATGGATCTGGGACATGAACAAGGACAGACTGAAAGCTGACAGCTTATATTCCATTCTTAAATAAATTTAAGAACTCAACTGCTTTCACTAATAGGACCTAACAGTTTTTGTTTCCACAACACTTGCTATCACTTAGTATTATAATTTGTGTTTCATTTTTGCCACTCTGAGAGTTTTTAAAAATCATGTTTTACTGTATTTAAAATGGCACTTATTTAGTTCATATTTTCACATACTGATAGTCAATTTCAACTTTTCCCCAATATACTGCCTATTTTACCTTTTCCTCATTTTAAAAATCAAAATCAAATTATTAGGCTCTGGTTCAAGATGGCAATGTACAAAAAAGATCCTGAACTCATCTTCTCTCATAGTCACACCAAATCCACAACTTTTCATAAAAGAATCCACCACCCCTACCCCCCCCAAAAAAAAAAACCTCAATATGCAACTCCTACACATCAGTCAAACAAGAAAAATCCCAATCCATGTTGAAGTGGGTGGGAGAAGCTGAGACACAATCTCACCATAAACCCCACCCTCAGCTCAGCAACCCACAATTGGGAGGAAGGACAACTCACACTTCTCCCTGTGGAGCAAAGGGTTTAAACCCCACATCTGGCACTCCACTTTTTAAGACCTGCATTTCAGAGATGAACCTCCCACACACATAGCTTTGAAAGTCAGTAAGACTTGCGCCCATGAGTTCCACAGTTTGTCGTGAACTGAGAGAGAGTTCATAAAAGGTTCCTACAGGCAGACTTACCTACCCCGGGGCCTGCCAATGCTAAGCGGCCAGAAGTTCTGTGAAAAAAGCTTATTTGGTTATGTGAAACATGGGCCTGAGGGACAAATGCCTAACTTAGCACACATCTAGCGGTCTGTGGAAATCTTATCCAAACGTAAAGGCCAGTGGGCACCATCTTTGCTCTCTCCCTCTCCTCACTCCAGCTAGTATGATCTCCTGGGCAGAGCTAGCACCGCTGTTTGGAGCTCCACTTTACATGGCTGCCCCCCAGGCGACCCCTCTAGGTCTCCTTGCTCTGGTGGTCAGCAGGACTTACACTCTTGGGTCCCCCAGGACTGTAACAAACAGAAAATATTCTTAACAGGCTACCACCCCCAGGGCACAGCAGAGAGAAAACAACTAAGGAGCCAGTTTTTCTGAGAGAGAGATCTGTTAGCTTATCTTCACAGCTGCAGCCTGAGGGGCAGCCTTCTAAATACACACATCTAGGGGTCAGCTGAATCCTCTCCAGAGGCCTTGGAGGGCAGGCAATATCTTCACGCTTTCCTTCTGCCATCCTCCAGAGTGCAAGTTTCTCCAAAAAAAGACCTTATACACATTTGATGTGCCAGTTTGTATGGATGCTTCCCAGGGTGTGACCCTTGACTGACTATCTCTCGTGGCCAGTAAGGCTAGGGTTTCTGGGTCCCCTGTCACTGTAAGAGAGAGACAGTTTCTGATCAGCTGCCGTCCCCAGGAAACAGTCAGACTGCTGGCTGAAACACATTACCACTCTTTCAGTGAAAGAAGGCTATTCACTTGTCCTGGAACAGTAGCCTGAAGGCCAGACTTGTGGTTTGGCACAATTCAGGGACCTGCAGAGGTGCTCTTAGGGGATGGAGGCCAGTGGACACCATCTTTGTCCTTTGCTTCTTCCTTGCTCCAGGTTACTGGTATCTCTTAGAAAGGAGTGTGCCCACTGATCTGGCACCATGAATTTTGAGGGTGCCACCCAGGGAACCCACAAGGTTACCTGGCTGTCATATCCAGTTGGGCTTATGCTCCTGACCCCACAGAATTGTATACATTTGCATACTTTAGAAGCTGCTGCCTGAGGGTCTGGCTTCCAATGAGCTTAAATCTAGACGCTGTCTGAGATCCTCCCCTTTGGGACTGACAGGTCTTGGCACAACTGTAACTAAAAACAAGGGGCACTATGAACAAATAAAGCCACTTGGAAAATGACAACCAAAAGCTAGAGCAGGGTTTAATGATAACATTCATCTCCTACCCAGAGCAATTACTTCAAGATTGAGATTATATCAAGCATATTTTCTGACCACAATAGTATGAAGCTAGACCATAAATTACAAGAAGAAAACTAGAAAATTCACAAATATGTGGAGAATAAACACATGCTGTTAAACAATCAAAGGGCCAAAGAAAATACCTGTGACTAAACAATATAAAAGATAAATCAAAACTACAGGATTCAGTAAAAGCAGTAATGAGAGGTAAATTTGTAGCAATATAGGCCAATATCAAGAAACAAGAAAAAGCTCAAACAAATTTATACAGCAAGTAACTAGAAAAAGAAGAACAAATAGAGTCCAAAGTTAGTAAAAGAAAAGAAAGATCAAAGGAGAAATAAATAAAAATCCAAAAATCCAAAAAGAGATTAGAAAATATTAATGAAATTAAGAGTTGCTTTTCTGAAAGATAAACAAAATTGACATACTTTTAGCTAGACTCACCAAGAAAAAGAGATGACTCGAACAAAACCAGAGAGAGAAAACATTAGAACTAATATCAATAAATAAATAAATAAATAAATAAATAAATAAATAAATTAAGTATTATAAGGCACTAGAGTATGATTGCTTCACAGTCTTTTAACTAAGATAAAGTAAGGAAATTATGCTAACATTAGACAACTTTGAACATATGGATCAATTTCTAGAAGTATACAATCTATTAAGAATGAATCTTAAAGAAACAGAAAACCTGAATGAATTGATTATCAGTGACGTGACTGAATCAGTAATAAATAAAACTTCCCAACAAACAGAAGTCCAGGACCAGATGGCTTCACTGGTAAATTTGACCAAATATTTAAAGAGGAATGAATATAAATTCTTTTCAAACATTTCCAAAAAGAAAAAAGAAAGGATGGAATATTTCAGAATTTAATTTATGGGGCCAGCATTACCCTTATTCAAAACCATTGAGGGATACCCCAAGAAAAGAAAATTACAGGCCAATATCCCTGGTGAACATAGATGAAAAAATCCTCAACAAAATATCAGCAAACCAAATTCAACAAAAGATTAAAATGATCATATATCATGGTCAAGTGAGATTTATTCCAGGATGCAGGGGTGGTTCAATATCCACAAGACAAATCAATCAATGTGATACAACACATTAATAAAATTAAGGGTAAAAATCATGTGATCATCTCAATAGATAGAAAAAGCATTTGACAAAATTCAATGTCCATTTATGATAAAAATTCACAACAAAGTGGGTAGAGAGGGAAGGTACATCAACATAATCAAGCTGTATATGACAAACCCACAACTAGCATCATACTTAATGGTGAAAAGCTGAAAGCTTTTCTTTTAAGATCAGGAACAAGACAATGATGCTCATTCTTGCCACTTTTATTCAATATAGTATTTTAAGTCCTAGCCAGAACTATTATGAAAGAAAAATAAATAAATGGTATCAATATTGAAAAGAAGTAAAACTGTCACTTTTTAGAGTTGATATACATAGAAAATTCTAAAGACTCCATTAACAAACTGTTAGGACTAATAAACAAAATTAGCAAAGTTGCAGATACAAAGTTCATATACAAAAATCAGTTTCATTTTTATATATCAGCAACAAAGATTCCAAAAGATAAATTAAGGAAACAATCTCTTTTACAATTGTATCAAAAAGAGTAAATTTAATCACATAGTGAAAGACCTTTATACTGAAAACTATAAGACATTGAAAAAAATTAAAGAAGACATAAATTAATGGAAAGATTTGCCATGCTCATGGATTTTAAGAATTAATATTGTTAAAATGTCCATTCAACCCAAAGCCATCTACAGATGCAATGCAATTTCTATCAAAATTGTAATGGTGTTCTTTCAGCCATAGAACAAAGCATCCTAAAATTTGTATGAAACTACAAAAGATCCTGATTAGCCTAAGCAATTTTGAGAAAGAATAACAAAGCTAAAGACATCATACTTCCTAATTTCAAGCTATATTACAAAGCCATTATAACCCAAACACTGTGGTATTTGCATAAAAACAGACACATGGATCAATGAAACAGAATAGAAAGCCCAGAAATAAACTCACTCACATAGTATCAATTAATTTGACAAAGGAGCCAAAATATAAAATGGGAAAAGGACAGTCTCTTAAATAAATAGGGTTGGGAAAACTGGACAGCAACCTGCAAAAGAATGAGACTGGACCACTATCTTACACCATACACAAAAGTTAACTCCAAATGGATTAAAGACTCGAATGTAAGGTCCAAAGCCAAAAAACTCCTAAAGGACAATGTGAGCTCTTTGACTTTGGTTGATGATGATTTTTTTGCTTGCTTGTTTTGTTTTGATACCAAAAACAAAGGCTACAAGAGCAAAATAAACAAGTGGCATTTTATCAAATGAAAAACTTATACATAGCAAAGGAAACTATCAACAAAATGAGAAGGCAACCTACTTAGTGGGAGAAAAATATTTTCAAATTGTGTATCTATAAGGGGTTAATTTCCAATACATAAAGAACTTAAACAACAGCAAAAAAAAAAAAAAAAAAAAATTAAAAAGTTGGCAGAAGATTTGGATAGACATTTTTCTAAAGAAGACATAGAAATGGCTGGTAGGTACAAGAAAACATATTTAACCTCACTAATCATCAGGGTGATGCAAATCAAAAACCACAATGAAGTATCACCTCACATCTGTTAGAACAGCTAGATTCAGAAAGACACGTGATAACAAATTGGAAACATGTGGAGAAAGGGAACCCTGATACACTGGGAATCTGAATTGGTATATTCACTGTGGAAAACAGTATGGCAGTTCTTCAAAAAAAATTAAGAACAGAACTACCATGTGATCCAGCTCTTTCACTACTATTTAACCAAAGGAAATTAAAATGCCACTCAAAAAGATGTTTGCACCCCCATGTTCATTGCAATATTGTTTATAATAGCCAAGACATGAAACAACCCAAATGTCCATAAACAGATGAATGAATAAACAAGTGGTATATGTATATATACATATATACAATGGAATATTATTCAGCCAAAAGTAAGATAGAAATCTTACCAGTTGCAAAAATGTGGATGGATTTTGAGGGGATTATGCTAAGCAAAATATTTCAGAAAGAGAAAGTCAAATAAATAGTCTCACATATGTGTGGAATCTAAACCAAAACAAAACACCAAACTCATAAATACACAGAACTGATTGGTGGTTGCCACAGATGGGGGGGTTTGGAAGGGGTAAAATGATGAAGGTACAAAATAGCTATGAAATAATAGATCATGGAGATAATAATGTACAGCACAATGACTAGTTATTATTATTATATTGTATACTTGAATGTTGTTCAGAGAGTAAATCTTAAAAATTCTCATCACAAGAAAAAAATATTTGTCACTATGTGTGGTAATGGATGGTAACTAGACTTATTGTGGTGGCATTTCACAATGGCTGCTGTGGGGCGCAGGAGGGCTGAGAGGAGCTACTCCACGTTCAAGGTCAGGAGGGGCGGCCGTAAGAAGATACCCTTCCTCCAAGGTAATAAGCAGGCGCTGCGCTTTGCTGGAGCAGCTGTGAAGAGATACCCCACGTCCGAGGTAAGAGAAACCCAAGTAAGATGGTAGGTGTTGTGAGAAGGCATCAGAGGGCAGACACATTAAAACCATAATCAGAGAAACTAGCCAATCTGATCACAGGACCACAGTTGTGTCTAACTCAATGAAACTAGGCGATGCCATGTGGGGCCACCCAAGACGGTCAGGTCATGGTGGAGAGGTCTGACAGAATGTGGTCCACTGGAGAAGGGAATGGCAAATCACTTCAGTATTCTTGCCTTGAGAAACCTATGAACAGTATGAGAAGGCAAAATGATAGGACACTGAAAGAGGAACTCCCCAGGTCAGTAGGTGCCCATTATGCTACTGGAGATCAGTGGAGAAATAACTCCAGAAAGAAGGAAGGGATGAAAAAAAAAAAAAAGAATGAAGGGATGGAGACAAAGCAAAAAACAATATCCAGTTGTGGATGTGACTGGTGATAGAAGCAAAGTCTGATGCTGTAAACAGCAATATTGCATAGGAACCTGGAATGTTAGTTCCATGAATCAAGGCAAATTGGAAGTGGTCAAACAGGACATGGCAAGAGTGAATGTCAACATTCTAGGGATCAGCAAACTAAAATAGACAGGAATGGGTGAATTTAATTCAAATGACCATTATATCTACTACTGTGGGCAGGAATCCCTTAGAGGAAATGGAGTAGCCATCATGGTCAACAAACGAGTCCGAAATGCAGTACTTGGATGCTATCTCAAAAATGACAGAATGACCTCTGTCCGTTTCCAAGGCAAACCATTCAATGTAACAGTAATCCAAGCCTATGACCCAACCAGTAATGCTGAAGAAGCTGAAGTTGAACAGTTCTATGAAGACCTACAAGACCTTTTAGAACTAACACACAAAAAAGATGTCCTTTTCATTATAGGGGCCTAGAATGCAAAAGTGGGAAGTCAAGAAACACCAGGAGTAAAACCTGGAGTAAATTTGGCCTTGGGGTATGGAGTGAAGCAGGGCAAAGACTGAGTTTTGCCAAGAGAATGCACTGGTCATAGCAAACACCCACTTCCAACAACACAAGAGAAGACTCTACACATGGACATCACCAGATGGTCAACACCGAAATCAGACTGATTATATTCTTTGCAGCCAAAGATGGAGAAGCTCTACACAGTCAGCAAAAACAAGACTGGGAGCTGACTGTGGCTTAGATCATGAACTCATTGCCAAATTCAGACTTAAATTGAAGAAAGTAGGGAAAACCACTAGACCATTCAGGTATGACCTAAATCAAATCCCTTATGCCTATACAGTGGGAGTGAGAAATAGATTTAAGGGACTATATCTGATAGACAGAGAGCCTGATGAACTATGGACGGAGGTTCATGACATTGTACAGGAGACAGGGATCAAGACCATCCCCGTGGAAAAGAAATGCAAAAAGGCAAAATGGTTGCCTGAGAAGGCCTTACAAATAGCTGTGAAAAGAAGAGAAGTGAAAAGCAAAGGAGAAAAGGAAAGATATTCCCACTTGAATGCAGAGTTCCAAAGAATAGTCAGGAGAGATAAGAAAGCCTTTCTCAGTGATCATGCAAAGAAATAGAGGAAAACAACAGAATGGGAAAGACTAGAGATCTCTTCAAGAAAATTAGAGATACCAAGGGAACATTTCAGGCAAAGATGGGTTCAATAAAGGACAGAAGTGGTATGGACCTAACAGAAGCGGAAGCTATTAAGAAGAGGTGGCAAGAATACACAGAAGAACTGTACAAAAAAGATCTTCACGACCCAGATAATCATGATGGTGTGATCACTCACCTAGAGCCAGACATCCTGTGATCCTGGGAAGGCAAGTGGGCCTTAGAAAGCATCACTACGAACAAAGCTAGTGGATGTGATGGAATTCCAGTTGAGCTATTTCAAATCCTGAAAGATGATGCTATGAAAGTGCTGTACTCAATATACCAGCAAATTTGGAAAACTCAGCAGTGACCACAGGACTGGAAAAGGTCAGTTTTCATTCCAATCCCAAGAAAGGCAATGCCAATGAATGCTCAAACTACCGCACAATTGCACTCATCTCACATGCTAGTAAAGTAATGCTCAAAATTCTCCAAGCCAGGCTTCAGCAATACATGAACCATGAACTTCCAGATGTTCAAGCTGGTTTTAGAAAAGGCAGAGGAACCAGAGATAAAATTGCCAATATCCCCTGGATCATCGAAAAAGCAAAAGAGTTCCCAAAAAACATCTATTTCTGTTTTATTGACTACGCCAAAGCCTTTGACTGTGTGGATCACAATAAACTGTGGAAAATTCTGAAAGAGATGGGAATACCAGACCACCTGACCTGCCTCTTGACTAACCTATATGCAGGTCAGGAAGCAACAGTTAGAATTGGACATGGAACAACAGACTGATTCCAAATAGGAAAAGGAGTACATCAAGGCTATATATTGTCACCCTGATTATTTAACTTATATGCAGAGAAATGCTGGGCTGGATGAAGCACAAGCTGAAATCAAGATTTCTGGGAGAAATATCAATAACATCAGATATGCAGATGACACCACCCTTACGGCAGAAATTGAAGAGGCACTAAAAAGCCTCTTGATGAAAGTGAAAGAGGAGAGTGAAAAAGTTGGCTTAAAGCTCAACATTCAGAAAACTAAGATCATGGCATCTGGTCCCATCACTTCATGGGAAATAGATGGGGAGAGAGTGGAAACAGTGTCAGACTTTATTTTGGGGGGCTCCAAAATCACTGCAGATGGTGACTGCAGTCATGAAATTAAAAGACGCTTACTCCTTGGAAGGAACATTATGACCAACTTAGATAGCATATTAAAAAGCAGAGACATGACTTTGCCAACAAAGGTCCGTCTGGTCAAGGCTATGGTTTTTCCAGTGGTCAGGTATGGATGTGAGAGTTGGACTGTGAAGAAAGCTGAGCACCGAAAAATTGATGCTTTTGAACTGTGGTGTTAGAGAAGACTCTTGAGAGTCCCTTGGACTGCAAGGAGATCCAACCAGTCCATCCTAATGGATATCAGTCCTGGGTGGTCATTGGAAGGACTGATGCTGAGGCTGAAACTCCAGTACTTTGGCCACCTCATGTAAAGTGTTGACTCATTGGTAAAGACCCTGATGCAGGGAGGGATGGGGGCAGGAGGAGAAGGGGACGACAGAGGATGAGATGGCTGGATGGCATCACCGACTCGATGGGCATGAATTTGAGTAAACTCTGGGAGTTGGTGATGGACAGGGAGGCCTGGCGTGCTGTGATCCATGGGGTCGCAAAGAGCCGGACATAACTGAGCGACTGAACTGAACTGCAATGACTGACAGATACTGAGTCACTATCTTGTAAACCCAAAACTATTATAATGTTATATGTCAACTACATGGAAATACAAGATCAAAGTATTCATCTGTTCTCCTATATAATTTATTTCTGCTATATAATTTATTCATTTTGAGAATGTTATAAATGTTTGATTCTTTTATTTAAGATATAACTGAGTTTTTATTACTTTTATTAAATCCCATAGCCTTTCACCTTTTAATTGGTGTGTTTATCTCATTTATATGTAAGTGACAATGAAAATATTTGACCTGCCATCTACAAACTTTCTTTTCTTTTCAGATTTTTAATTACTCATTTGTTTTTTTGTTATCCCATCTTGCAGTGATGTGTATCTTCTTTCTTTTCTCCCAGTAATTGTAGTAATTTAAAATCCATTTTTAATTTTCAACTGGTTTTCCTTCTTTATCATTTTTTTTTTTCAGCCGTGCTGCATGGCTTGCAGGATCTTAGTTCCCCAACCCAGAACTGAACCCTGGCCACGGCAATGAAAGCATGGCATTCTAACTCCTGTACCTCCAGGGAATTCTACATAATTTTAAATCATATGCTTAAAACGCAGTTCTCTTAAGTTATCAAGTTTACAAAGCATCTACTATTTCCACACTATGAAAGTTTAGATATACACTTCTACTTCCTCTAACAACCTATCACTTACTTTATTTTAGTACTTTTATATTTTTATCTGGGTTTATATTCGAATTTCTAAATGTAATATGTCTACAAATCTTTGCCCTTACTTTTACATTTATATGAGTTCAGAGTGCATAGGCAGTTTTTTATACTATTGCTTCCCCATTTCCCAGGGTCATTGTTTTGTTTTAAATTTTAACTTTTCAGTTGTATGACAGATGTCAAAACTGACCTTAACTCTTTTCAATTTCTCCTAAACGAGATGGATCTATGTCTTTATCCCTTGCAAAATGTTTTGGCCATTGGAATGCTGCAGAAAAATACCATGTGGATTCTGACCCAAGATCCCAGGAGGCATTGCAATTCCCACTCTTGTGGTACTTTTGCTTTTAGGACCTCTGCCACCTCCACCTGCTAATAAATCTAGGGCAGTCTTGTGTATGATGAGAGATGCAACCCAACTACCCTCATTGGCTCAGCCAACAGACTGCCAACCATGGGACACTTGAGTGAGGCTATTTTGAATTGTTCAAATGCCAGGAGACATGTAGCTAAAAGCAGATGCATGAGAGCCCAGAGACACTGACCAAGTTGCCCAGATCAGAAAGACTGCTCAGCCTACACAGAGAACCATAAGCGCAGTGAGAGCTCTGGCTTAAAGTGACATTTGGGGTGATGGGTTTCTTGCAAAAGCAATCTGATACGGGTTGGTTAACAGAATTCATAACTAACATGCTTTTCTTCACAGTATCTCATGGGTACTATACTCCCTGAATTCTTTCTTATTTAAGAAAACACTGTTGCCTTTATTAATGGATTAAAATGTAGCTGGTTATTAAATTTTAGAATCATAAGTTTTAATTTCAGAAATCTGCATACATGCTCTGCCATCTCTTGACATGGCAAAACGCTATGAAGAATCTGAGTTCAGCCTATTCTTCCCTTTTGAAGGTAACTACTTTTTCTGATGAATGACTATAGTACTCGTTATTTAATCTTGAACATTAATATTTATACTATATGACCCTTCAGGGTTGATAATTCTACTGTTTTTGGAACATAATGTTCTAAGTTTAGATGTGTAAATTCAGTTCTTTCATATATGGAAAGTTTCATTGCTATTTTGATATTCACTTCAGCCTCTAATTCATTGACAACTATGCAAAAGTTGCATCTCTATTCTCTCATCTTTATAGCTAACTGCTTTCATTGTTTTGTCTATAGCATTGCCTCAAACATGTTCTTGCTTCCACATTATCTAGCAGTAATGATACAGAGCTGAAAAGACCTTGCACATATGTGTAATTTAATTTTGTACAGCCTGGAAGCTCAATAAAGAGATATAGCTGGGGCAGGATGTCTGTGCCTGCACACTGGTGGTAAAGAACACACCTGCCAATGCAGGGAGACATAGGAGATGCAGGTTTGATCTCTGGGTTGCGAAGATTCACTGAAGGAGGGCATGGCAACCCACTCCAGCATTCTTGCCTGGAAAATCCCATGGACAGAGGAGCCTAGTGGGCTGCAGTCCATAGGGTCACAAAGAGTCTGACACTACTGAAGTGACTGAGCAGGCACACATGCACAGACTCTTAATAAAGAGATATAGCTGGGGCAGGATGGCTGTACCTCAGTTTCCTTGTTTATAGCATAAGGACAGTAGTAACACTAACTAGTCAAGACAGCATACTAAAAAGCAGAGACATTACTTGGCTGACAAAGGTCCACCTAGTCAAAGCAAAGGTTTTTCCAGTAGTCATGTATGGATGTGAGAGTTGGACTATAAAGAAAGCTGAGCACCAAAGAGTTGATGCTTTTGAACTGTGGTGTTGGAGAAGACTCTTCAGAATCTCTTGGACTGCAAGGAGATCAAACCAGTCAATCATAAAGGAAATCAGTCTGGAATATTCATTAGAAGGACTGATGCTGAAGCTGAAACTCCAATACTTTGGCCACCTGATGCAAAGAACTGACTATCAAAAAAGACTGTGATGCTGGAAAAAATTGAAGGCAGGAGGAGAAGGGGACGACAGAGGATGAGATGGTTGGATGGCATCACTGACTCAATGCACATGAGTTTGAGCAAGCTCCGGGAGTTGGTGATGGATGGGGAAGCCTGGCATGTTTCAGTCCATGGGGTCGCAAAGAGTCGGACATGACTGAACTGAACTGAATACCAACTAATGTTAAGTTTTCTGAGTAGTCAAATGAGCCTTATAAAAATAAGACCCTCAGAACAGTTCTTAGTATGTAGTAAGTAAGTATTAGCATTAAGCAATTGTTTATTACCATTATAAATCAACACTGGCTCTTTTTTCATCACCTATTCTACTTATTGCTTCCAATATGGTTTTAATTTTTGTAAAGGCCTTATTGTTTTCTTTAATGTCTTTTAATAGCTCACCTACCTCACTTTTTTCAATTTGTCCTATTTTATTGTTCTCTGTTAACTATTTTACAGTTTCTCTAGTATTTTGTCCTTTTTTCCCCTTTGAGTCCCTGTTGTCTTTCCTTTGCATATAGTGCAAAGTGCATATAGTTCTCTTTTCTTTGCATCTTAGCACTTTGTTGCTCAGTCGTGTCCGACTCCTTGTGAGCCCATGGACTGCAACCCAACAGGCTCCTCTGTCCATGTGGATTCTCCAGGCAAGAATACTGGAGTGGGTTGCCATGCCCTCCTCTAGATACTTCTTAGAGTCAAACTCTATTTTTCTAATGTAAATTAATATCATCCCATGTACACCATTCCAACTCCCTCTTTAGCAGTAAAGTGGGTTGCCATGTCCTCCTCCAGGAGATCTTCCCAACCTAGGGATCGAACCCAGGTCTCCTGCATTCTTACCATCTGAGCCACGAGGGAAGTCCCTGATCTCTCCTACCTCACCTCTATGGCACTTTTTTGTGTGTTCCAATTCCAAATTGCAGAAAGTAACAATCTTGTTTGAGATGCTGCTGCTGGTGCCTCGCATCTGTCCACATCTGTCCACTGTGGTTAGAGCTCTAGTGGAGAGTTCTGTGGGGCTCAGTCTCACTTCAGACCACCGGCGTCTCATCTGAAGTGGCATCTGTTCGTCCTTCTGCATTTAGTATACGTGCTTCCGGAGCCAGCGCCATCCTTCTGCATTTAGTCTCAATTCCTTTTTAGATGCTTTGAGAGCCTGTTCATCTCTTGCAAGTACTGTTTGGAAGAATAGGGCAGGTGGACCCTTGAATCCACCTTTAAGCAGTAAGAGACAGGACCCTGTAAACAAAGATTCTGCCTCCTCCAACTGGAAAATTCTGAGGTATTCTGTACACTTCTCCATGGTCTCAGTAGAATCTAATGTGTATCACTCACCATAGCAGCTTTGATAACATCCTGACTTGCTGACTTTCCCTCCATCCTTATCTCTCCCTCCCCAATCCTAACTCCAGTATCAGGAATCACTCTCTAAACAATCTCTGCATCAAAATCCTGGCCTCAGGCTCTGCTCTGAAGAAACCCAAACTAAGACATACATCTATAAAATCCCTCCTTAAGACCTCCCCACCCTTTCTCTGCAATATGGAACTTTACCCAAGTAATACCCCAGACTTTCTATAGCCTATTCCTATCCCAGGTTCTTGTGATTTACACTGAAGTATTGTTCCTTTGGCAACTCAGAATCAAATCAATGCAAATATTCAAGTAAATATGCATCTTGATTGAGATTTAGAGTTACAGATGAACTTGTCTCATACAAACAGAGGACTTTCTCCTTTTCAAAATGTTCATAGTTTCCATTCACCTTGGAGGATTTTTGTTGAGCAGATTTAAATAAATTCTATATCCCTAAAGATAAGAGATTATTTTATCTATTATCATAGAGCTTCCACACATAATATGGGATTCTTCTGCAAAATAAAGGGGTTGTATCAACATCAAATTCTCTTTGAAATATATAATTTGTACTTGGTGCTAAGCCACAGTTCCATGGTATCAATTAGAAAATTCAAAAAGCTTCCTTTGTCTGAAAAGTTTAGAAACCTTTAGTAATTGAAGCAGAAAAAGTAGATGGTCTAAAAGTAAGATAACCAAATACAAAGGGGATTTAACCTTTGTTTCTCATTACCTGAACTGTATAATCAGGGAGAAGGGTTGTATGAATAGCAACATCTACAAATAGGAAAAAAACACATTTTAATAATTAGTTTTAAATTTCATTTCCATTTAATTTAAACTAGAATTATAAACAAATACAACTAGCTGCAAATTTATCTACTTTCCTTTCCTTTGAAAATGCTTTTATTATTAATATTTGCATACTTAATAAAAAGTGTGATAGGAAGAAACATTACTATAACAATTTTGCAATATGCTAATTAAAGATGGTGACTTAGCAAAGTATTCTGACCTAACACCTGTTTTGAGTATTAGCATCACATAATGTTGAAAATGTTTCATTCCCTGACCACAAAAAAAAAAATCTTAAAAAATTATAGTCGGTTTACCTACTAAGATTAGGATTTAGTTGTATAATGTTTAAACAAGTAAGATCACTAAAATTCTAAATGACTTACTGATGTAATACCCTTCATAGAAACGAGTTGCTAAAAACTAGATTTAAAACAGCATGTCTTAAAGTAACTCATTCAGTAGTAGCATTTTTGGAATGTCTTCTCTCTTCCACACAGTGCTAGACAGCAGAAGGGAGACGAGACTATTGACTGCACAGGGCTGACAGTCCAGAGATCATCAACATGTATATTGGCAATCCCAACACAGAATGAGCAATGCCATGATCAGCAAAAAACAGCAACCTATGGGAGCACCCAGAACTGTCTAATGCAGATGTATAAGAGTGATTTCTCAAAAGCAGTCCTTATCTAATTGCCTAATAACTGAAATTAAAAGCTTTTCCTATTACAAAGTTGGTTCCAAAAATGAGATTAAAAGAAACTATTTACCTGATAAATTCCATAAGTTAGGATTATTTCACATTTGCAGGTCTTTAAATAGACAAAGAGAATGCTTTCAGTATAAATCTGTTTTTGAACAGATTTCTTCTGAAAGTAATTTATTGGCTATGATTAGTTCTCTGTAAACATCCTAAAAGAACAAAGTTTTAATACTTGAAATATTAAGAAGAAAATAATCCAAACACCTTTATTAAATGCACTTTGATAAAAGCAAAATACTGTTGTTAATCCTATTTACAGTTCTCTATAATGTTCCAAATGACAAAGAACAGATGATAATGACCTAAAAGAGGGACACTCATTACTTCAAAGCATCATTCACTTTCTTTAGAAGACAAATGTTATAGGAAGGTAAATCAATATTGAGAAGAAGAGTTTTATCCCATCTAACAGTACTAATATTTACTGAGCATTAACAATATATAGGGAATTATTTAAAATTTCAAGTTAGTCATGGTCTCTGGCAAGAATTTGTTATTTTATTTCTAACTGCATTTGGGTCCCAGCCATAACTCTTATAATACCATGCACTCTCTGATGGAGATCTAAATGTTAATTGTTATGGCATATAGCATGTTAGTCACTCAGTCATGTCTGACCCTCTACAACTCCATAGACTGTAGCCTTCCAGACTACGGTGTCCACGGAATCCTCCAGGCAAGAGTGTTGGAGTGGGCAGCCATTCCCTTTTTCAGGGGATCTTCCAAACCCAGAAATCAAACCCAAATTTCACACATTGCAGGCAGATTCTTTACCAACTGAACCACCAGGGAAACCCAATTGTTATAGAACTGTTAAATTCTTCATGGGTGACTCAAATCAACTACTATGTGTTCACAGTCCCTAAACATCAAACATAGTGATATACAAAACAACTAGTATAAAATTATTTAAATATATATAAAACTTAATGTGATCTATTAAAAAAAATAGCAAGTGTGCAGGATAAAAATCAGCATGCAAAAATCAATTCTGTTTCTATATAACAGTAAAAAGAAATTGCACATAGAAATTTTATTAAAAAACATTACTATATGCAAAAAATTAGGTGTATATCTGACAAAATACTATGTGATCTATACACTACAAAACAATGCCAAGAGAAATAAAAGAACAAATAAATGGAGAGTTATTCCATACTCATTAGTCAGAGGATGAGATACTGTTAAGATGTTGATTCTCTCAAATTGATCCACAGATTTAATACAAACTCAATTTAAATCCTATTAGACATTTTGGTAGAAATTGATTCTAAAATCTTAACGGAAATGCAAAGGATGTAGAATAGCCAAAACAACCTAGCAAAGGACAAAGTTGGGGAACTAGCACCACATGGTTTCAAAGCTTCTTACAAGTCTAGAGCAATCAAGACAGAGTGGCGCTGTTGTAAAGACAGAAAAAGAACAGAACAGACTCAAGAAATATACCCACACACATATGGAAAACTAATTTTCAACTAAGTTGCAAAGACAATTTAGTAGGAAAAGGACTGTTATTTCAACAAGTAGTGCTGGAAAAACTGGATGTCAATATACAAAAAAATCAGCTTCAATATATACCTCACATCTTATACAAAAATTAACTCAACTCATCATGGACAAAATAATTAAAAGTAAGTATAGGAGAAAAATCTTTGTGACCTTGGGACAAGCAAAACTTTCTTAAGAGACAGCACCTGATTCATGTCAATGTATGGCAAAAACCACTACAATACTGTAAAGTAATTAGCCTCCAATTAATAAAAATAAATGAAAAAAAAAGAGAGAGAGAGAGACAGCACCAAAAGGGTAATCCATAGAAGAAAAACTGATACATTGGAATTCATAAAAATTAAAATGAGTTATCTCTGAAGTATACACTGTTAAGGAAAAAAAACATAAATGGGAGAAAACATTTGCAAATCATGTATCTGATAAAGTAATTGTAGCTAAAAATACATGTATATTGTCTTGAAACTATACCCTTTAAACATGTACAATCTATTGTGTGTCAGTTAGACCTCAGTAAAACTGTTTTGAACATTTACTGAAATATTATTCTTCATTAGGTAAAGTGCATTCTATAATGTCACCTTCTGTTTTTCTGGCGTGAACTCTTCCCATTATTTCCCAGAATAAAATAAAAAGCAGCTTGTAAAATTCATTCTGAGCAGTTTTCAGGCAGTTTTATGAAGTCTGAGAAACTTTTGCAAAGAGGAATGAAAAAGTGTGCTGCCTTTTCATAAGTCTCTTTAGAGGAGTACTTATCCTCAAATGGGTATTAACCTGGGAAAGTACAATAATCAGACCTAGTTTTTAACCAACTTTCAGAACAGTTTTCCTCCACTCATTTTCTCATCTCAGTGTTACCCACTGTGCCTTTAGGTGGAAATAATTTCCACCTATTCAGCCTTTCTCTTATCAATACTACATTTTAAAGACTAGCTTTTCCTAGACTATTTGGGCGATGAACAGAGAATTTCATTACTAAATGTGTAAACTTCCCTTGTGTCAGCAAGGACATCCTGCAATATAAATAAAGATTGTATACTTCTAATCCATCACCTTATCTGAACTCCTACATCAGCAAAAATGAAACAACATAATTGTGCACTAAAAACTTCCCTTTAGCCAATCATGAGGAATAGTAATGTGTCCACTTAGCACCAGGGAATTACAGAGTGAATATATTTGCATGTAAATCACGGATACATTTCTAAATTTAACTAAACCAAGCAACAAATCACGCGATGAAACTGGGAGTCAAACCAGGTGGGAACTGACGTTAAATGTCTAAGGACAGAAAGAATTATTGGAAGAAAAAGTTCTAATGTGAGTGTAGAGTATACTGACCGTCTGAGGACAAATATTTATTAAACCTATTCCTATATGAGAGAGCTAGAGGCAGAGACAGACAGGCAGAGAGACAGAGAGAGAAAGGAAGGAGAGAACATGAAAGTTAGCTTCCTTTCAAGATGAATGTGATTGAACCATTTCACTTGCAAAGTATGGCACAAACTCTGAATGTGTTTACCCAGTATGACTTGCAATACACTTGTAATGCTAGTATTGTCACTTAACTTCTGTATCCAGAAATGACAGTAATCAAGAAAAAAGGACCAAGACAGGTAAATTTAATGAGTTTGGTTATCTAAATGTAGCTAAACTTTCATTCAAAATAAAAACCCATAAAATCTACACTCTATATCTTGAAAAGCAGATAAAAACACCAAAGGCTTGTGTTTTTCCTTTTTCAAAGCATAGAAGTTTTTACTTTTATGCAATTTTAGGATCCTGTAAGGACCCATCTTCATTCAATATATCAAGACATCTTCTATCTATTTAAACTAGCAAGGCAATTTCAGCACCAGGCCAGAGGGTTAACGTCATGGCAAGAAAAGCCATAATAACTCAAGTACAATTTTTATGGGATACATTCAAAGAAATTATCATAATGAATGAGATACTTCTGTAGTACTAGGGGCATTTTCAAATGAAAAATGGTTGAACATGAAAACATAATTAAATTTCAGATAAAACGGATCAAAAATAATTTAGCAGCATTATTAATATACAGGTAGTTGATTTCATTCCATTTATCACAGTCCACATGGTAAAATAAATAAATAAGTCTAAGGCAATGGCAGCCTTATGATAAGCACAGCTGTTCTGATTACTCCCAGCTTGGAGCATCTTTTCCCATGGAGAAAATGACCCCAAGACATTTAAATTGTCCTAGTTATTGATTAATACAAAAGCAAGGTCTTTTGTATGAAAAAGGCACTAACTTGAAAAGCCCAGTCATAGATATATCCACAGTTAAGTCAGAGCTTTCTGAATTTGTTTTTCTTTACATGAAATGGAGATCAGGTAAAACTATAAAATCTAAAATTCTGCATTCACACATTCATCAGGAAATGCCAAACAAGAAAACAAATGGTATAGGGGGGAGAAAGAAAGAACATGTTAACTCTTATATGAAAGACACAGAATTTTAAAATTACATGTAATAAATCCTATATTTTTCTACACACTATTTCAAGCTCCTTTGTTTTACCTAATCAAATGTACAATTGCATGTGACACTAGGTAAAATATTATCATCTAAAGGACCAAAGGTGATATCTTTAAATCAAAATATGATTCTTCAAAGTTTTGTTCCACACCCTCCACAGTATCTCTGAAAGGGGCCTCCTACTGCCTACAGATAAAATCCAACATCCTTTGTTCAAAGCCCTTCACACGTTTGTAGTCAACCCCCCTCCTAGCTGCACTTCTCAGTTTCCCCAGCAGCCCCTGACTGGCCTTTGCAGGAGTTGAGTTTATCCTTAAATAAACCAGATATGTTCATGCTTTTTCCTCTTTTCCACTTGGCAAAATTTTATCTTTCCACTCAGCTGTAAGGTCACCTCTGCTGTGGGATTTTCCTGAACCTTTCCCGCAGGGGTAGTTGACCCCTCTCTGCTTGTGGTGCAGTGCCAAGAACAGAGTATTCGGAGTCCAGCATGAATCCAAAATTGCCAGCAGCCACTATGATCAACTGATCCCAAGGAATTTACCAAATCCCTCTAATCTTGGTTTTCTCATCTTTAAAGTACTTTAGTCCAGCAATTGCTTTATTATGTAACATGAGGGCCAGATATTGTAATGCATATAAAGCAGGTAAACCAGAACCTGGCATAGAATAGATTCCTAACAAAGAACATCTCTCTCTATTTGTGTTCCATATTACCCTATATGAGTTCGCTGTCATTATTGCTTTTGTGGCTGCCCCCCACTCTAGACCATCAGTGGAAGGGGTCATATTTAATCTTCTTTGGATTCTTAACTAACATAATACTGGCAAGAGGTGGTCAATAACTGAAGAATGGACAGATGGATGGATAAGTCACAGAGCACAACCCCTTGTTTCATAGTTGAAGAAACCAAAGTCCAGCCTATTTAAGAGACTTGTCATAGACTACACTTCTAGTTAGTGAAAGAAAGAATGTGATAGAATGCAAGCAGAGATAATTTAGTTATTAGCATCTTTCTAATTACAAACTGCTTTTCCTCTGCTCAATGCTTTTTGGATATTATATATTAGGTAGACCTGCTTTTCTCCAATATCTGGGTCATGTGACCAAGGCTAACCAATCAAACCACCCTTCTTCCCCTCTGAGCTACTGTGATTAGTTCAGGGGCAGAATGATGGTTCAAACAAGGTCATGAGACTTCTTTAAAAGTCACTGCTCTCCTTAGTTAGACTGATGCTGCTCTGAGACCAAAACTTTGCTAATGATAGAGTGAAAGGGGAATAGGATAAATGTTGGTATCATTGGAGGCTGCAGCTGAAGCTCCTTGAACTTCCACTGTTTGTTTAACCAGTACAAGTTGAGTTTCTAGCATTTGCATTGGTAAGGATCCCAATACAATTTGTTCCTATTTTATCCCTATATATCTTGCTACCTGCTAAATAACTAATACATAACGTAAAATACCAACAAAGACAATAGCAGTACACTAAGCCAAGTGTTTCATTTCTAATGACACATCTGATGGATTTAACCTCACCTCACCCAGAACTGTACTGTGTGGGAAATCACTTCTGTATTGTCAAGGGCTTTGTAGTTAATAGATATTGTTTAATAATCATTAGGACCAAGTGGCCTCTATGCTGTTAGTTCCCAAACAATGAAGAAGACCTTCCTTGTTGTATTCCTGGCACTTATGAGACTAGTTACCCAGCCGTAAATCTTGACTTAGGAGCACACTTCATTTTCCCAAACACCTACCCCCTTACCCTAAGTTAACCATGAACTTGTTCCAGTGACCCCTTGGTAGTACACAGTACAGCTATAAATGCTTCCAGATCATTGTCTGTCCAGTCCCACCCTGTAAGTTAGTGCTTAGGCACAGTAGTATCTGACTCTTTGCAACCCCATGGACTGTAGCCTGCCAGGCTCCTCTCTCCATGGGATTCCCCCAGAAAGAATACTGGAGTGGGTTGCCATTATCTCTTCCAGGGGATCTTCCCAACCCAGGGATCAAACCCACACCTCTTATGTCTCCTGCATTGGCAGGCAGGCTCTGTTACTACTAGCAGCACCTTAGAAGCCCCATGCTGTAATAAATTGATCCACTGATTATACAGAGCTGCCTGTCTCTTTTTGGATCTCAAGATACCTTCTCATTTCAACCGTCACTTTTTGTTCCTTCTGCCCTCCTCCAAGAACAGACCAGTCTCAGTTCTTAGAGCCTGCCTGCATTCCTTGCCCCATCTTTGATGCCATCAATTCTTTATCAAGCTTCAAATCAGATTTGTCTGTCTCTGATGTCTAGACCCATATTTAAAGGGCTCATGAAATTATGCCAGACTCACTAAGATAATCTCCCTTCCTTAGAGTCAACTAATTTGTGATCTCAATTATACCTTCACAATCTATTCATGCCATACCTAGATTAGTAATTGACTGAATGACTGCAAAAAATATGAATTCTAGAGGGCAGGAACCATGCAGGCTATCTTAGAATTCTGCCTTCACATAGGGGAAGAGAGAATTTGCCTAGGAAATCTGGAATTGACTTAAAAACCTCTAACTGCATGTGTTTATGTTGAACTAACTAGGATAAAGTTTCTCATTTCTAGTAGAATATAGGCCAGGAAAGAAATTAATGAATCTTGGAAAATTTCTTTGAAAGTTCTTATAATTTCTTTAAAAATGGTTCTATACACCAGAGTCTGTAACCCATGTTGTCTGTACCTCCTCATATTATACCTCATTTATTTCACTTTACTGCATTTTACCAACACTGCGTTTTTCACAAATTGAAGGTCTGTGGCAACCCCGCATTAAGCAAATTTATCAGCACCATTTTCCCAACAGTATTTGCTCATTAGTATCTTTGTGTAACCTTTTGGTAGTTCCCATAATATTTCCATTTTACTATTATTATATTTGTTATGATGATCTATACTCAGTGATCTTTGATATTACTACACTGACATGCTGTAGGCTCAGATCACAATTTGTTTAAATAAAGTATTTTAAATTATGTAGATTTCTTTAGCCATAATGATACTTTAATAGACAACAGTAATAGTGTAAAAATAACTTTTATATACATTGAGAAACAAAGAGCTCATGCAACTTGCTTTGTTAAAGTGGTCCTGAAACTGAAACCCACCTATCTCCTAGGTGTTTCTATAAAACTTAAACTCGTATGTAAACTTGGTATCATGATGGGAAATTGTGTCAGATTGCTTGAAAATTTTATATGCATGCCCAGAGTGAACGTAGGTATTTGAAATTGTAATCCTTGGCCACCAGTCTGGCAGAATTTTCTATTGTTAGCTAATTCTACTCCTAAGCCTTTCCAACATTGTTTATATCATACAACTCCTTTCACCTAAATCTGTAGCTATCCAATTTTATCTATTTTTTTTTTATTTTTAGGTCATGCCTAAGATCACTGAGGAACAGGCTGGAATGTCAGAAAATGTCCCTGTACATAAATCAGAGTCAGAGAGGGGCTAAGATATTAGGTTTTTCTCCCTAACTTCTTTACCCCCTGGGTGACAGAATCCAGGTGAGACCCAAGTCTCCAGGTCAGAAGTGTACCTGGGGAAAATTCAAAGAAACAGCAGGATTCTTAACATACTTCAAAAGCTAAGAATGGATAAGGAAAGACCAGAAGGTGCTTTGAAGAGTACTCTTAAATTCCACTTCCTGTGAGAGTACTCTGATCCTTATAGCCCAAAAGGGTTTCACTGGGAAATTGCTGCGTGAAAAAACCCTCCATTTTGACAGGCAGCTGAGAGTCAGAGTTTCCTGAGAATTACAGTCCTCGCTGTGAAAATAAAGCCGAAAAAACACTGATGCCCTCTGCACTGAGATTCTTTCCTCAGCACCACAAACACACAGTTAATTTACACTAGAGTTGGATCTTAAGTGTTAACATTGTAAGGTACAATTTGTCTGGTATACGGCTGTTGTTTTTACCTCATAAAACAGAGAGTAAATCAGATTTTCAGTAATGCCTTGACTCAGCTATAGTTTCTGTTCAACTATTACTCGTAATTATTCTGGCCCTAACGTTGATGCTAAGAGCTCTCTCCATGAAGCAAAATAAATAACCAGTCTCCTTCGGAAATAAAGGGAAACAGAATAAATTGAAGAAAGACACTCTTCCATCAGCATCAGGAGCGCCAAGCAGCCTCTAAATTTATTCAATTCGCACTTTGTTTTTAAAGAAGACTGAGCTATTTATTTCTGTCCTGTGGGCAAACTCAGAATATAACGGACACAATGTCAGAGAGAATGAAGAAAAATGATGATATTCCCCAGCAGGATAAATACATCTTTTGCAAAAATAAAGTAACCAGAGTCACTCTAGCCCCAAGTGATCAGCTGCTAGGAGACACAGAAGTGAACTGAGATTATTGCACAGAAAAATTGAGTAAATGAGGATTTATATTTATAATGAAACAGCTTCCATAAAGACTGATAATGTTTTAAGAGCGAAAGCTCTGGTTCTCAAATTCGTAGATGCTATCTGGATCTTCCTAAAAGGAATTTGTATCTTTGGGCCACGTTCCACTCTTGGGATCTCAGAGAGCCCCTCAGTGATGGTGCATTTTGAGCTCTAAGACGTGGAGACAAACTGATGCATGTGCATCAGTTCAGTTCTTTCGCTCAGTTGTGTCTGACTCTGCAACCCCATGGACTGCAGCATGCCAGGCCTCCCTGTCCATCACCAACTCCTGGAGTTTACCCAAACTCATGTCCTTTGAGTTGGTGATATCATCCAACAATCTCATCCTCTTTCGTCCCCTTCTCCTCCTGCCTTCAATCTTTCTCAGCATCAGGAGATTCCCCAATGAGTTGGTTCTTTGCATCAGGTGGCCAAAGAATTGGAGTTTCAGCTTCAACCTCAGCCCTTCCAATGAATATTCAGGACTGATTTCCTTTAGGATGGACTCATTGGATCTCCTTGCAGTCCAAGGGTATACTTGGAATACTCTCAAGAGTATTCTCCAACACCACAGTTCAAAAGCATCAATTCTTCAGCAGTCAGCTTTCTTTATAATCCAACTCACATCTATACATGACCACTGGAAAAACTGTAGCTTTCACTAGATGGACCTTTGCTGGTAAAGTAATGTCTCTGCTTTTTAATAAGCTGTCTGGGTTGGTCATAGCTTTTCTTCCAAGGAGCAAGCATCTTTTAATTTCATGGCTGTGGTCACCATCTACAGTGATTTTGGAGCCCAAAAAATAAAGTTTCTCACTGTTTCCATTGGTTCCCCATCTATTTGCCATGAAATGATGGGACTGGATGCTATGGTCTTAGTTTTCTGAATGTTCAGTTTTAAGCCAACTTTTTCCCTCTCCTCTTTCACTTTCATCAAGAGGCTCTTTAGTTCTTCACTTTCTGCCATAAGGATGCTGTCATCTGCATATCTGAGGTTATTGATATTTATCCTGGCAATCTTGATTCCAGCATGTGCTTCATGCAGCCCAGCATTTCTCATGATGTACTCTTCATAGAAGTTAAATAAGCAGGGTGACAATATACAGCCTTGACATACTCCTTTCCCAATTTGGAACCAGTTTATTGTTCCATGTCCAGTGCTAACTGTTGCTTACTGACCTGCATACAGATTTCTCAGAAGGCTGGTCAGGTGATCTGGTATTCCCATCTCTTGAAAAATTTTCCACAGTTTGTTGTGATACCCATGTGCATATGGAAGGCCATTTGGGATTTCTGAGCTGCTACTTTAATATTTGTCAGAGCATGGAATTTTATTGGAGAATGTTGCCGCCCACTTAGCAAGGCATGCATGGCCAGTTGTTTGTTTGTTTTTTTAATAATTCTGTGATTTTAATCATTTAACAACATTGCCTCTCCTGAGAAATATTTACCAGATTCTCCTTATCACCTCAAAAATTCACCTTATAAATTCCCAGCTGCAGGTCTCTGCTTATTCCTTCACTGCAAAATTCTTAATAGTCTTCCTAATACAGCTCAGATCCTACTTTCCTAAAGGCTCTCCCAAAACTTGAGTCCAAATGATTCCCCTCTTTTCAATTCCTTTAACAATTTTTATTTGCACTAATTGGATTAATGTGTTCTTGATTCTCCCCTCAAAGCCTGTACCTCTGTAGTTCCCTCTTGAGAAATCCCTG
This sequence comes from Odocoileus virginianus, assembly GCF_023699985.2. Lineage (NCBI taxonomy): Eukaryota > Metazoa > Chordata > Mammalia > Artiodactyla > Cervidae > Odocoileus > Odocoileus virginianus. The sequence continues at coordinate 31,336,710 of NC_069679.1, forward strand.
TAATAATTTGAATAAGGGCCACTCAAAGATATCAAGTCCAAATCCCTGGAACTTCTATTTTTACCATCTTTGGGTAAAGGGTACTTGAAGATGTAATGCAGCTAAGGATTAGGAGATGAGACTGCCCTGGATTATCCAGAAGGTCTAAATGCCATCACAAGTGTCCTTATAAAAGAGAAGCAAAGGGAGATAGTGCATACACACAGACAAGAAGGCCATGTGAAGACAAAGGCAGAGTTTGGAGAGATATAGTTACAAACCAAGGAATGGCAATAGCTACCAAACACTGGAAGAAGCAAGGAATCAATTCTCCTCTAGAGTCTTGGGAGGGAACACAGCCCTGCTCATTATGATTTCAGACTTCTGACCTGCAGAACTATGGGAGAATGGGTTTCTGTTGCTTAGGTCACTAGTATGTGGTGACTGATTATAGCAGTCACAGGAAACTAACACGGTCCACCAAATTAATTTGTTGACTGCACATTGCTTCTCACAGAGGGAGTATAAGGCAGCAAGTAGCTAACCTTACTGTCTTGATCAGACACATGGACTTCTATAGCTCCACATTTACATCTGCTTGGACAGGTTAAAAAATTGATATCCTCCAATCATAATAAAAATTTAATCCTCTCTTTGCGAGGTTATTCAGGTTCTATTATTTCCAGGTAAGATAGTTGTTTGGTTCGTGAATTTTTTAAATAAGACCTATGGGTTGCAATCTTAGCCCTGAAGCTTGCTAAATTTGTAGGTTAGGCAATTAATTTAACCTCTTCAAGTTTCCATTTTCTCATTTATCAAAAGATGATACCTTCATAGGATTTCTGAATGGATTAAAATAATTCATGTAAAGCACTGTGGCTGGCATACTGTAAATGCTTAGTAAATGGCAGCTATTTTTATCACTGGGTTTCCTATAGTTTATTTGTTCAACAAATATTCACCAAAATCTCTTTATGAGCTAGGTCTCTACTGAGGGCTGAGATTACAAATCTAAAGAAACACATCATCTCAAAAAATTAAAACTAGAACTACCATATGATGCAGCAATTTCACCCTTGGGAAGATATGCAAAGAAAAAAAAAAAAACAGTAACTCAAAAATATTTCTGCACCCCATGTTCTTAGCTGCATTATTTACAATAGCTAAGACATGGGAACAATCTAAGTGTCTATCGACAAAAGGATGAATACAGAAATTGTGGTGTATATACATATACATGGGTTTCCCTGATAGCTCAGTGGGTAAAGAATCTGCCTGCAATGTAGGCAACCCTGGTTCGACTCCTGGGTTGGGAAGATCCCCTGGAGAAGGATTAGGCTATCCACTCCAGTATTCTGGCCTTGAGAATCCCATGGACTATATAGTCTACGGGGTCACAAAGAGTCAGACATGACTGAGCGACTTTCACTTTCACTTTTCAGTTTCATACATATCCACATACATGTACATATGTGTATGTGTGTACATATATATAATGAAATATTATTCAGCTATTAAAAAACAAGGGAAATCCTGCCATTTGTGACAATATGGATAGCCCATGAGGGCATTATGCTAAGTGAAAGTAGTCAGACAGAGAAAGGCAAATTCTGTATAATCTCATTTATATGTGGTATCTTAAAAAAATCAAACTCACAGAAAAAGATACCAGATTTGGTGTTACCAGAGGTGGGAGAGTGGGGGCGGGGAGGAGGAATTGCAGGAAGGTGGTCAAAAGTTATAAACTTCTAGTTATGAAATTAACAAGTACTAGGAATGTACGACTATAGTGGAAACTGTTGTATGCTATATAAGAAAGTTAAGACAGTAAACTGCAAGAGTTCCTGCCACAAGGAAATATTTTGCTTTTTTTTTCTTTTTCTTTTTTATCTATATGATACTGTATACCTCAATAACTAAACTTATTGCATGTAATTTTTTCACAATATATGTAAGTTAAATGATTATGTTTTACACCTAAAACTTACACAGTGATGTATGTCAATGATATTTTAATAAAATTTTGTCAGAGGGAGAAACAGACTAAATCCCACAGCCATGGAACTTACAAGATCTATATTCCTAGCCAGTGAACTTTTAAAAATTCTCAAGATGAGCACTTGATTTCTCTCACTTTTCATTTCACCTCTTTAATAAGAGAATATTTAAGGCTATAAAATATCCCTTAATTTTAGCATTTTATACATTCCATACATATGAAGTATTCTCCTTTTCACTGTGTTTTGCATGGCTGATTTATTAAATTTCTTCACTGATACAAGTTTTATTGGTACGTGTTTTCTAAATTTAAGTAGCTAAAATATTTTTTCAATTTCTTTTTTATGCTTTGTTTTTTTAATTTTTACAATGTTGTACTGGTTTCTGCCTAACAGTAATGCAAATCAGCCACAAATATACATATATCCCCTCCCTCTTCAGCCTCTCTCCCCTCCCCCATCCCACCCCCTAGGTCATCACAGACTGTGCTCCCTGTGTTACACAGAAGCTTCTTACCAGTTATCCATTTTACACATGATAGTGTGTGTGTATATATATATATATATGTTGATGCTACATTCTCCATTCATCTCATTCTCCCTCAATTGTATTGATTTATGAGCAGACAGTAATACAGTTGACCACTTTTTTTTAATTGCAAAAGTTTTCTTTGTTATCAAATGCATTTCATGTAGTTTTATTACTAATGTAACATCTTTAAAAATATGCATTTTGTATTATATACTGTTCTTTTTAATCTTGTTTGGTGCTCTAAATTTTTTAAATGACTTTATTTAACATTGCCACCTCTTTCTCTAGGCTTATATTTACCTGGAACTATTTATCTTTGCCAGGATCTCTGAGACTGTCTGTTTGTCTGCATCATTTTTGTAGCTTACTTCTTATAAATTACATACAACTGGGTTTTGTTTTCTAACTCTATCCAGTAGTTTGCCTTTTAGTGGAAATCAGTCTGTTCATACTTCGAATATATTTATTCTATCTGCTTTATGCTGATTTCTTATTTAACATCATTTTTGCTCTAAACATTTATTCTTTAATATTTTCATTATTTTTTAGTTACTCTTTTATTCTTCCTCTGTTCACTTTTAAATTTAGCTTCACTTTCTCATACTATTTAATTATCACCTCCCATATTCACTAGGGTACTACTTGCTGCTGTAATAGATAAGCTCTAACATTTTAGTAGCTTAATATACAAGAATTTATTCCTAACATGCCAAAGTGGTTCCAGGCAAGTAGGGTTCTGGTCTACTCAATTATTCTGGAACTCATGATGACAGAAACTCTGCAGTGAACTCTATACCTTTGACTAGATATTTTAATAGCATCAAGCTAACGGGGAAAAAAACATAAAAGTCATACCTATCACTGGGACCCATTTGTGCTCACAATCCAGACACACACAGGGGAAACTGGGAAATGCATTCTATCATGTCCTAGCATCATTAGACACATAGGATTCTATTACTTAACAAGCTAACTACATATGCTGCCAAATTTCCTATGTTTCTATCATAAAGTCACCCATCAGTCATATATATTTACTAACATTCTAAAGTATCAATATGCAGAAGGAAAAATAAAATGGAAATCTATATATACACTTATACAGTCAGTTATAACTGTATAATTTTATTCTCTTAAAGTAATCTAAAGTTTAATGCCAAATGTTCACCAGTTTGGTTCTCCAGAATGCACATATCCATCAGAGAATAGCCACTTCCTCTAATTAGTTCTGACTGTTTCCTCAAGCTCCATTCACTCCATGAAGTAGGATATAGTTAAGAAGGCTTAACTGGTTACAATGATACTGTCGAACATGCATTCATACAGTATTAATCTGTGTGACTTTAAAATGCCTTCCAAATACTCCATTTAATCCTTTCTGAAAATTTTTTCATCAAAATTATGATAAAGTTACTGAGTTTTCTGGTAGAGAGTCATGAAAAAATGTGCACTATTTTATCTGGGGAGAGGGAAGTGTTTCAGGAAAAGAAGTAGAAGCTGAAACATACAGCACATCAGGATCACCAAATTTCTTCATGACTTATTTCACTCCACAGTGGTAGAATGAAGAAAAGGCCTGGAATTAGCAAACTTGCTTCATTCAATTCAGTGACCCAATGCTGAATAGGATCATAATTCTGTAACAGTTTAGCTATTGTTGAGGATTAAGCTGAGGACTGGGTTACCAAGGTTAATTAAAGCACCCAAAGGATCCAGAAGACAGTTAGAATGCATCACAAAGCATTGGGTTTGTGATGAGGTATTATTGGGTTTTATGAGGTATTTATTATAGCTAGTTTTTGCTAAATAGGCAGCTATTTTTATGTCATTCTAAATTTCATTTTAAGTTTTTGTTGCATCATTTACTACATCCTTGTCTCCTTAAAATTTCTGATTTAGCCCTACATTTGAAAACATGTTTCCTTTCACTAGCCACTCCTTTTCCCAGTGCAGTCCCACTTTATCTAGATAGTGGGAATTTTCTTGTTTGTCCATAGTTCTGTGATCCTCTCTGAGTCAACTTCATCTTGCACCTGTCTTACTTCTAAACCTAAGTTTGTCCAAGTGATAGTCAACATATCTGGCATTAAGGCAACTCACAGACAACTAGACTAAGTCCTCATCTGTGAAAACCTACTATTAGCTTTAAATACTTTATGGCCTTACTTTAGTAAAACTCCATTTTGTGTGAAATAGAGTACAAGGCAAGTTTATCCTGAACACCATCTATAAAGTTAATTATTAAAAGTGCTGGAAGAAACTCATGAAAGCAGCTTTATCTTAACAGTTTCATGACATGAATCAGGAGCCCCAGTGTCACTGTTAGAACCAGAGGAAATTAAACTTTATCAGAATGCCACACAGATAAAAATTGTATCTAATGTTAAACAGGTAATCTCATAAGCATGTTTTAAGATTTTTAAATAACCTGAATGAGATTAAAATAATATAACCTATATAGGGAAATCAAAAACAAGACCAAGAGCTGACTGTGGCTCAGATTGTCAACTCCTTACTGCAAAATTCAGACTTAAATTGAAGAAAGTAGGGAAAACCACTAGACCATTCAGGTATGACCTAAATCAAATCCCTTATTATACAGTGGAAGTCACACATAGACTCAAAGGATTAGATCTGATAGACAGAGTGTCTGAAGAACTATGGACAGAGGTTTGTAACATTGTACAGGAGGCTGTAATCAAAATCATCCCCAAGAAAAAGAAATGCACAAAGGCAAAATGGTTGTCCGATGGGTCCTTACGAATAGTTGAGACAAGAACAGAAGCAAAAGGTAAAGGAGAAAAGGAAAGATACACCCATCTGAATGCAGGGTTCCAACAAAAAGCAAGGAGAGATAAGAAAGCTTTCCTCAGTGATCAACGCAAAGAAATAGAGGAAAACAACAGAATGGGAAAGACTAGAGATGGCTTCAAGAAAACTAGAGATACCAAGGGAATATTTCATGCAAAGACAGAAATAATAAAGGACAGGAATGGTATGAACCTAACAGAACCAGAAGATGTTAAAAAGAGGGGGCAAGAATACACAGAAGAACTGTACAAAGGAAGATCTTAGAGACTCAGATAACCACAATGGTGTGATCATCCACCTAGTAGAGCCAGACATCCAGGAATGTGAAATCAAGTGGGCCTTAGGAAGCATCACTATGATCAAAGCTAGTGGAAGTGATGGAATTCTAGCTAAGCCAATTCAAATCCTAAAAGATGATGCTGTGAAAGTGCTGCACTCAACATACCAGCAAATTTGGAAAATTCAGCAGCATCCATAGGACTAGAAAAGGTCAGGTTTCATTCCAATCACAAAGAAAGGAATGCCAAAGAATGTTCAAACTACCACAAAATTGCACTTACATTACACGCTAGTAAAGTAGTGCTCAAAATTCTCCAAGCTAGGCTTCAACAGTACATGAACCATGAACTTCCAGATGTTCAAGCTGGATTTAGAAAAAGAGGAACAAGGGATCAAATTGCCAACATCCATTGGATCATAGAAAAAGCAAGAGAATGCCAGAAAAATATCTACTTCTGATTCACTGACTATGTTAAAGCCTTTGACTGTGTAGATCACAACAAACTGTGGAAAATTCTGAAAGAGATGGGAATACCAGATCACCTTACCTGCCTCTGAGAGAAATCTGTATGCAGGTCAAGAAGCAAAAATTAGAACTGCACATGGAACAATGGACTGGTTCCAAATTGGGAAAGGATTACATCAAGGCTGTATATGGTCACCCTGCTTATTTAACTTATATGCAGAGTACATCATGAGAAATGTACAGAAATGCCAGTCTGATCTCCCTTGAATGCACTTGCCTTTAGGCAAAATGCAGCCCATATTAGAAATTTTAGCAAAAGATAAATGAAAATATTTTCATTCTATTAAAGAATTTTAGGGCGCTCATCACAATACTGAACATATGTATCACTAAGTAAAGGACTGATAGCAAAATAGAGTTAAAGGAAACCAACATTTTTAAAACTTTTTTGTTGAAATAATTTGACTTATAGAAATTTATAAAAATAGAAGAATTCTCATACACTTGCCAACGTCCCCAAATGTTAATAATTTAACACACTGACTTCCCCTCCCTCTCTCTCCCTTCCCTGTTCTCCTACCTGCTCTGACTCTTGCACATATATATTTATAAACATATGTTTATATACATATTATTTGGTAAAGAATCTGCCTGCAATGTGGGAGACCTGGCTTAGATATTTTGGTCAGGAGTATCCCCTGGAGAATGGAATAGCTACCTGCTCCAGTATTCTTGCCTAGAGAATTCCATGGACAGAGCAGAATGGCAGGCTACAGTCCAATGGGTTGCAAAGAGTCAAACACAACTGAGTGACTAACACTGCTAATATACATATTATTTACTTCTTTCTGAACCATTGGAGGGCAATTTGACACAATATCTCTTATCCTTAAAGGATGCAAGGCATATTTCCTAAAAAATATAAGGGCAGTCTCTTACACTGTATGTTATAACTGAATGTACAATGTAAGAGAATTATACATTTGGTTACAACTGTCAATCAGAAAATGCACTGCAATCTAAAGTAGAAGCTCTATTCAATTTTTTCCTATATCCCACCTGGGTCCTTTATAGCAAAAGATAGATAATTCTTTCTTTCTGATCTAGGATCTAATTCAGGATCAAATATTGCATTTAGTTTCATGTCTCTTTATGTGAAGTCTAAATGACACAACAGATAGTTTCCTCAGACTTTGTATGTCTTTTAGGACTTGACATTTTTCAAGAGTACATGCCAGTTAATATCGATAGTGTCTCGTGGTTTGGATTTGTGTGATGTCTCCTTGTGGTTGGATGCAACTTGTGTCTTTAGAGAAGGATTATCACCAAGTGTGTGTATGCTTTTCAGTGCATTATGTCAAGAGATACAGGAATGTATTTGTCTTATTACTTGTAATTTTAATTTTAATGATTAACCTAATAGTTTAGATAGAGTCATCAGGTTTATCCACTTTAAAATATTTCATTTTCCCTTTTTAATTGTAAGTATTTTCTGGGAGATACTGTGAGTCTATGTCAGCATTCTGAGTCCCATCACTTTCCAATGTGATGTTACCAGTTTAACATACATTTATGATTCTGCCTAAAACAGTCATTACTAGCAATTACCAAATGGCAGTTTTTCATATTCCTTCACATCTTTCTCTGTCAGAAAGCAAAACTTTGCTGAAAAAAATGGGACCAAATATCAGTATAACACAAAAGCCAGCATAAGAAGAACCTCACTGGTCAATCTAGGACAATTTAATCACAGCAAATGATTATAGCCCAAGGGAAAATGTAAGATTCCATGAGTTCTGATATAGATATAGATATCTGATATAGATAAACAGATAATATCTGTTTAGATATCTGATATAGATAAACAGATAATAGACAGATGTATAGATAGATGGGTCAATGAAAGAAAAACTCTTTCTTATAATAGAAGGCAGGTTTCCCCCATGGCTCCACAGTAAAGAATCTGCCAGCAAGGCAGGAGATGTGGGTTCAAGCCCTGGGTCAGGAAGATCTCCTGGAGGAGGAAATGGCAATCCACTCCAGCATTCTTGCTGGGAAAATCACATGAACAGAAAAGCCTGGTAGGCTACAGTACACACAGTTGCAAAGAGTTGGACATGACTGAAGTGACTGAGCACAGCACAGAGAACAGAAGACAACACACTTTCACAGACATTTAATAAATGAATTTAAAAATCTTAAATATGATGAAAACTTAATTTATGACAAAAGAAATACAACGTGGAAAAATAACATGCCTCTTTACCAATAGTTTATCAAACAGCTTTCATGTATCTTTTTTTTTTTTTTAGCATAATTGGTAATACCAAGTGTTGATAAAAGAGTGGGGGAAATGAGGGCTCCTATACAGTACTGATTTGGGTGTACCTTGGTAACATCTTTCTGCATAGTGTTATATTATGTAACACAATATTTAAATGAATGCAACTCTCTGTCCTAGTGATTCCACTTCAAGTAACATAAAGACAATAACCCTGAATATTCACTGGAAGGACTGACGCTAAAGCTGAAACTCCAGTACTTTGGCCACCTGATGTGAAAAGCCAACTCATTGGAAAAGACTCTGATGCTGGGAAAGACTGAACACAAAAGGAGAAGGGGACAACAGAGTATAAGATGGTTAGATGACATCACTGACTCAATGGAAATGAATTTGAGCAAACTCCAGCAGACAGTGAAAGACAGGGAAGCCTGGCATACTACAGTCCATGGGGTAACAAAGAATTGGATGACTTAGCAACTGAACAACAATAACAAAATGTGTATAAGTGTTTTTATTTGAGCATTATCAGTGATAGAAAAAATTTTAGCAATCTAAATATCTGCTAATAAAATCAGAATGTTAGGCAGCCATAAATGTAATGATTTAATTTGGAGAAATTTGACTAACATACTGCTAGATGAATAATTTAGATTTTAAAATATATGTGTAATCATTCCTTCATGTGCTGCTAAGTCACGTTAGTCATGTCCAACTCTGTGCGACCCCATAGATGGCAGCCCACCAGGCTCCCCCATCCCTGGGATTCTCCAGGCAAGAACACTGGAGTGGGTTGCCATTTCCTTCTCCAATGTGTGAAAGTGAAAATTGAAAGTGAAGTCGCTCAGTCATGTCTGACTCAGCAATCCCATGGACTGCAGCCTACCAGGCTCTTCCATCCATGGGATTTTCCAGGCAAGAGTACTGGAGTGGGGTGCCATTGCCTTCTCCACCTTTGTGTGCATGCATATACATATACAGCCTTCCCTGGTAGCTCAGCTGGTAAATAATCCACCTGCAAACAGGAGACCCCAGTTCAATTCTGGGGTCAGGAAGATCCCCTGGAGAAGGGATAGGCCACCCACTCCAATATTCTTGGGCTTCCCTGATGGTTCAGACAGTAAAGAATCCACCTGCATGCGGGAGACCTGGGTTCAGTCCCTGGGTTGGGAAGATCCCCTAAAAGAGGGCATGGCAACCCACTCCAGTATTCTTGCCTGGAGAATCCCCATTGACAGAGGAGCCTGGCAGGCTACAGTCTGTGAGGTCTCAAAGAGTCAGACACAGCTAAGCAACTAAGCACAGTACAGCACACACATACACATACACATACATTTGAATGTACACACTCATGAACACACACACTATCCTGAACTCATGATGTACACAATAGGAATAAGAACAGGAACTACCTCACAGAGCTGTTAAGGGGATAAATGAATATTTCAGTCTGAGCATAGTGTCTGACATATGTGCTTAGCAAAAAGTAACTACTACCTTAACAATATTATTAACAATTTTGTGTTATGATTGTTCTTCTAAACTAGAAGATAGTTTGGAGTATTACGTTGTAACCTATCTCCTCCCCTTAAGTAGGAACCCCCTATACCAAATGTATAATTGACTTTTTAAAAAAATTTTTGATTGATAGATTCAGCGGTAGATATTAAATTCTCATCTATGCTTTGAAAAACATCCTCAGTACTGAGCAGCTATTCTTTCTAAAGAATAAGCAGAACATAAATCAAGTGAAACAGCACAGAGAGGCAGAGAAGAGTAATCAGAAATGTTACTTAATGAACACTTTGATCATCTGGCCCAAGAACAAATATATTTAACATTTATATATATCAAAGTTTCCAAAAAGAACTACTTATGGATGATTTCATTAATAACAGATGCACATAAAAGCTACATTAAATTATACTAATTATACTATTATCTTCTCCTGTTTGACTTGTTTTAATGTTCTCATGATTGCCACAGATCAACTGTGATCATATGACCCAAATTCTTTAGACAAGTGTAAATCAAAGAATATATTTGATTCATCCCAAAATTTGATTAGAAAAGTGTATCTTATGACCTTACTGTTAGTGTGAGTTGAATGTTTCTCTTAATAAATGTCCCCAGGCAAGAAATAATTACCATAAAAATGTGAGAATGATACACTAAGGTACATAGCAATGAGATTATTTATCAGCTAATAGGATATTTCACTGTTTGATATCATGCAAATTTTTATCATTATGGAAATTTAATTTGCACCTTTGATTTTTTTTGTGTGCTTTCCTTTAACCCAGTAAGGCTGTTAAGAGTTACCTTTTACCACAATAATTGTAACTCTGATTTATTCCTCTTTTTTAAACAGAAAAAATAGTCATGGAGATATTGCCATTAAATGATCTGGAGACCACAGTATAGTTCAAGGTTCCCTTAGTACTCAAAGGCAATTTAATTGTGCTTAACAATTGTGGTCAAAGTAATTCATAGGCACTTGGCACAGGCACTTTCTGAGAAGTGGTGCAGCTGCTAAAACATTCCAACTGTTCATTCTGATCATCTAAGCAATCTTTCAGTTGAATCAGTTCAGTTCAGTTGCTCAGTCGTGTCCGACTCTTTGCAACCCCATGAATCACAGCATGCCAGGCCTCCCTGTCCATCACAAACTCCCAGAGTTTACTCAAACTCATGTCCATTGAGTCGGTGATGCCATCCAGCCATCTCATTTTCTGTCACCCCCTTCTCCTCCTACCCCCAATCCCTCCCAGCATCAGGATCTTCTCCAATTAGTCAACTCTTCGAATGAGGTGGCCAAAGTATTGGAGTTTCAGCTTCAGCATCAGTCCTTCCAATGAACACCCAGGACTGATCTCCTTTAGGATGGACTGGTTGGATCTCCTTACAGTCCAAGGGACTCTCAAGAATCTTCTCCAACACCACAATTCAAAAGCATCAATTCTCTGCTCAGCTTTCTTCACAGTCCAACTCTCACATCCATACATGACCACTGGAAAAACCATAGCCTTGACTAGATGGACCTTTGTTGGCAGTGCAATGTCTCTGCTTTCTAATATGCTATCTAGGTTGGTCATAACGTTCCTTTCAAGGAGTAAGCGTTTTTGAATTTCATGGCTGCAATCATCATCTGCAGTGATTTTGGAGCCCAAAAAAATAAAGTCAGCCACTGTTTCCACTGTTTCCCCATCTATTTCCCATGAAGTGAAGGGACCAGATGCCATGATCTTAGTTTTCTGAATGTTGAGCTTTAAGCCAACTTTTTCACTCTCCTCTTTCACTTTCATCAAGAGGATTTTTAGTTCCTCTTCACTTTCTGCCATAGAGTGGTGTCATCTGCATATCTGAGGTTATTGATATTTCTCCCAGCAATCAATGGCACATGTGAATTATAACATTATATGACAAAACCATAAAATCAAGAACCAGTAGCTCTGTTAATCAGAGTTTATTTAGGATGTGAGCCAGATACATATTACAGTGATTGCCTGGACTGGCCAATAGCTTCAGTGACAAATTTCATTTTCATTCATTTTCTATAATAAACTATTGAACATTACTTTTGCACCCACCCTTACCTCCTTAGTGAGATACCTAATTTCTTAAAACCATTCTGACTTACTTCATTCTGTATAAAAGACTCTAGGTTCATCTACCTCACTACAACTGACTCAAATCTGTTCCTTTTTATGGCTTAATAATATTTCATTGTATAAATGTACCACAACTTTTGATCCATTCATCTGTTGGACATCTGGCTATTGTAAATATTGCTGCAGTGAACATTAGGGTACATGTGTCTTTTAGAATTATGGTTTTCTCCGGGTAAAAGACCAGTGGTGGGATTGCTGGGTCATAGATGAATGAACCTAGAGCCTCTTATACAGAGTGAAGTAAGTCAAAAAGAAAAAAAAAAAACAAGTGTCATATATTAACACGTATATAATATACAGAATCTAGAAAAATGGTACTGATGACCCTAGTAGAGAACAGACTTATGGACACAACATGGAAAGGTGAGGGTGGGACAAACTGATAAAGCAGCATTGACGTGTACACACTTCTGTTGCTGTTTAGTCGCTAAGTCATGTCCAACTCTTTTGAGACCCCATGGACCCCGCCAGGCTCCTTTGTTTCCCAGGCAAGAAGACTGGAATGTGTTGCCATTTTCTTCTCCAGGGGATCTTCCCAACCCAGGGATCAAACCTGCAGCTCTTGCTGCATCTCTGCATTGTAGGAAGATTCTTTACTGCTGAGCCGTTGGGCTATCAAGTATAAAATAGATAGTTGTAGGAAGCTGCTAAATAAAACAGGGAGGCCAGCCTGGCACTCTGTGATGGCCTAAAGGGATGGGTGGCTCAGGAGTGAAGGGATATACATACTCACACACACAGATTTTATGTGTGTGTGTGTGTGTGTGTGTGTGTGATCATGGCAAATAGATGGGGAAACAGTGGAAACAGTGGCTGACTTTATTTTTCTGGGCTCCAAAATCACTGCAGATGGTGATTGCAGCCATGAAATTCAAAGACGCTTACTCCTTGGAAAGAAAGTTATGACCAACATAGACAGCATATTAAAAAGGAGAAATATTACTTTGCCAACAAAGGTCCGTCTAGTCAAAGCTATGGTTTTTCCAGTGGTCATGTATGGATGTGAGAGTTGGACTGTGAAGAAAGCTGAGCATAGAAGAATTGATGGTTTTGAATTATGGTGTTGGAGAAGACTCTTGAGAGTCCCTTGCACTGCAATGAGATCCAGACAGTCCATCCTAAAGGAGATCAGTCCTGGGTGTTCTTTGGAAGGACTGATGTTGAAGCTGAAATTCCAATCCTTTGGCCACCTGATGTGAAGAGCTGACTCATTTGAAAAGACCCTGATGCTGGGAAAGGTTGAGGTCAGGAGGAGAAGGGGACGACAGAGGATGAGATGGTTGGATGGCATCACCAACTCAATGGACATGGGTTTGGGTGGACTCCGGGAGTTGGTGATGGACAGGGAGGCCTGGCGTGCTGCAGTTCATGAGGTCGCAAAGAGTCAGACATGACTGAGCAACTGAACTGAATTGAATTATGACTAATTCAAGTTGGTATATGGCAGAAACCAACACAAAATTGTAAAGCATTTTTCTATCAATTAAAAAGCAAATAAAATTTTTAAAAAATCATGCTGCAACTAAACTGCCAAACTTTGATGACCTAGAAGAAATAGTAAAAGTTGGATAGTATAGTATAATGAAAAACAGAGTAGAAAAGTTGTAGATAGTATTTCATCAAAAGGAAAACACTGAATAGGATGAACCTTGAAAATCCATGGTGTTGATGAGTCAGATTAAGGTGGTAGGAGTATGCAGAGCTCACCTTCCCTTATGAATACATCAAAAATACAACTATATGTGGAATAATTCTCACTGAAAACTAACTGGAGACTGGGACTGGCAGGAAGACTCTTATACAACCAAGTCTACAAGAAAATTTCACATGCAGTTGGGGAGACAGGGAAGCAAAGCAATCAGATCAGGACCTGTGACCCTGGGAGGAGACAAAGAAGATGGAGGATATTATACCAATGGAGATCCTCCTTGGGGAGTGAGCAGTTTAAGCCAAACATTGGGTGCTTGGCCCTGGGGTACAACATTGTGAAGACAAGTCCCCTTAGCTTAAGAGAACTAGTGAGACTAACAGGAAGGCTATAAACTTAGACTTTGCTCATGAAGAACCTGCATACATTTCCTTTCTGCTGAAACCAGGTGGAGAAAGCAGATTGAAACTGCACAGGACTTTGTCTGGTTTCCCTCAACTGCCCTGGCATGTACCCCAGCCAAAGCCAAGCATTTGCTCCAGCCCCTCTTGCATTGCAACACAGCTCCACAGGAGGACAAGAGCTGCAGCAGCCAAAAGGAGTGCTTAGTCATGATGAACAGAACCAGCTCAGGCCCAGAGTGGCACCTCAAAGGGTGGGAACAGTCCGTACAGGTGCTTAAGGGGTGGAACATGAGAAGCAGTATGTGACTTTGACCTGTGTCAGGACTGCCGCAGCCACACCCTGGCTGACGCTGAAGATGCACGACAGAACTTCTTACCCTAGCGCTGCTCCCTCCGGGCTGAGGGTGGTGGTGAGGGAAAGCGGTGAGCACACACTTAGAGGGAACAGAACACGCTCAGACACGACCCTCAGGACTTCTGCTTCAGCAACTTGGGACCTGCTCCCACCACGGATGGTGAGGTGTTGGCCACTGATCAGAGGAGAAGCAATGACTCACATCTGCTCTGATGCTGGCTCCCCTCCCCGCCTCCATCTTCAGCCCCACCTCTTATTAAGGTGAAAGCAGAATGTACAGTGACTCTGCCACACAAGAATAATTACTTCGAGACGACAGCAGGTAACTGTTACCTAACTTCATAGAGACAGAGAAAGCTAAGCAAAACATGAAGACAGAGGAATTTGTTTCAATTGGAAGAACAAGATAAAACTCCTGATAAAAACTAATTAAATAGAAATAATTTATTTTAAAAAGTTTAAAAAATTTTGTCAGACCTTAATGAGATATTACTGCATACCTGTCAGAATATCTATAAATGAAACGGTCTACAAATAATAAATGTTTATGAGGGTAGGGAGAAAATGAAACCCTTGAACACTGTTGGTAGGTGTAAAATGGTGCAGTCACTATGAAAAATAGTATGTAGGTTTAGAACTATCATATAATCCAACAATTCCACTGCTGGGCATATATCCATCCAAGGAAAACACTAAACTGAAAAGATACATGTAGCCTAATATTCATGGCAGCATTATTTACAATAGCCAAGATATAGAAGCAACATAAATGTCCTTCAACAAATAACTAGATAAACTGTGGTATACATACACACACACAGGAATATTACTCGGTCATAAAAAATACTGAAATTCTGCCATTTGCAGTAACATGGATAGACTTGGCAAATATCATGCTTAGTGAAATAAGTCAGAAAGAGAAATTTGAATACTGTTATCACTTACATATGGAACCTAAAAAATAAAACAACAAATACAACAAATGGATAAATACAACAAAACAAATACAGTCACAGATACAGAGAACAAACAAGCAGTTTCCAGTAGAGACAGAGAAAGCTGAAGGGGCAAGATAGGGGTAGGACATTAACAGACACACAATACTGTGTATAAAATAAATATGTGACAAGAACATATTGAACAGCCACTATTTTATAATAATTTTAAATAGATGTATAATATTAAAAATATTCAATCATTATGTTCTACACTTGAAACACATTTTATTGTAAATCAACTATACTTCAATAAAAAACAAAAGAATTAGAGGTAAAAAAGAAAATCCTTGTTATTGGCAAGCCTTAGGGCGACAGGTATGATCATGTCTCAACTGAAACTCTATAATGGAGGGCAGTCATAGACCATTCTAGTCATCCCAACCACCTGTGCATATTCAAAGTCATGAATCAGTAACCTGTTAGAAGACTTACAGAGGCTTATTTTACCTGTTTTCACTTCCTGATGGTAATGGTAAACATACAACAGTTAGGTGATCATTTCATTACTTTCTACTTCATTCACAGAAACACACACCACTCAAAAGAACGCAGGTATTCGGAAATTTTAGAATGAAAGAGAGGGGTTCTTAGTTTAAGTTTCCTAATTTATAAAAAGGGGGAAATAGTTATGCACAGAGTTTAAGTGACTCTTTCATTGTCACAAGCTAAAATGGGCAGAGCTAATAATTGACTTTTTTGGTATCTATACACTGTGACTTTTGTCTTTTGCTGCTCATTGTTTCTAATAATTCAATACCCATTTTGCCTCAAATCAAGTCCAGTTAGTAACTATTTAAGAATGCATCTTTGTGTCCTTTAATATTTTAGGTTGAGAACGTGTAGAATATATTTTAGTTTAGAGCACTTAAAGGTTTGTGGTTCCAGATAAAAATATTTCATTGCACAGAGTTGCTTGTATATTTTTGAGATTAATCCTTTGTCTGTTGCTTCGTTTGCTATTATTTTCTCCCAATCTGAGGGCTGTCTTTTCACCTTGCTTATAATTTCCTTTGTTGTGCACAGGATCACTTAGTTTAGTTTGAAAATTGAGTTTCCAAGACTTAAAGACATAAACTGTGATTGTCCACTCCTTTTAAATCCCAAAGGAAAAACATAACAGGAGAATGTGGGTCTATTATATAGACCTGACCATCAGTATGAATTTTATCATCTTCAACAACCCAGGCAACAGAGTAGATAAAGTAGATAACCATGTCTACAAATTGCCCCACTACAAAAGGCATGAGAAGAATCCCAGAAATTAGGAGCATTTGCAAAAGCTCTCAAGACAAAATTGTCAAAAGAGAAGAATTGCTACATTTCTCCAAATTCAAAATTGACAATAAGCATACAGTTAATATGAAACAGTTGAGAACCATCTGTGATGCTTTATGATAGTGTGTTGAGAAAAAATAATAATATATAGGCTTTTCCCACTATTTCCTCTCAGCAATATTTTAACAACAATAAGCGAAAAAGACCATATAATGTGTATTGAAGGATCGAAGAGCAGGAAAAGATTGTATAGGATGACTCTCCGATTCTTTAGAAAATGTGAAGAATTTGAATGGGTAGCAACAAAAATTTAAGAATATCTCAGGCAGGAAAAATATCATCAGCAAAGGCCTGTACACCTTCCTGAGTAAAGCATTTTTTGTTGTCATTCTTAGGAATTTAATCACATACTTCTTTTCAAACCAGTGCCTAAAATCCCAGTAGGTTGGTTAATATTTCATACTGGAGGTTATTCTTTATGTCTTTTGTCACATAATGATACCCTGCTGCAGATGTACAATAAATATTACATTAAGGATAACTCTTATCTCATATTTGCACATAAACTTTCTGACCATCTCTTGGGCATATTACCCAATGAAAAAAATCCTACATTACATACAGAGGTGACTAAATTTATTAGTAATATGAAGGAGAACAATGTTGGAAGAAAGCCTAATCTGTGGACAAAAACATAATTATGTTAAGCCTTAACTTAGGAGTTTCAATTTACACAAAGCAGTACAATGTGCTGTGAGACTAGAAAGGAGACCTAACATCTAAAGCACCAGATAAAATATGAAGTTGCAAAATCACATTATCAATCTGTTTCTAAAGTATGCTTTGATTAACTTTTTTTACAATTTGACAGTTATTAAATTATATGAGTTAAATTAAACTGGACAATAGTTAATTCTATAATATAGCAAGGAATTATTTCCAGGGAAGACAATTATCAACAACCTGTCCCCATCCATCAGAGAGCAGACAGAGTGAAAACCACAATCACAAAAAACTAACCAAAATCATTACATGGATCAGTTTGGTATAACTTAATGAAACTATGAGCCACGCCATGTAGGGCCACCCAAGACGGACAGGTCATGGTGGAGAGTTCTGACAAAACGTGGCCCACTGGAGAAGGGAATGGCAAACTACTTCAGCATTCTAGACATGAGAATCCCATGAACAGTATGAAAAGGCAAAAAGATATGATACTGAAAGACAAACGCCCAGGTCAGTAGGTGTCCAGTATACTAGTAGAGAAGAGTGGAGAAATAACTTCAGGAGGAATGAAGATGCTGAGCCAAGCAGAAATGACACACAATTGTGAATGTGTCTGGTGGTGATAGTAAGGTCCAATGCTGTAAAGAACAATATCACATAGGAATTTGGAATGTTAGGTACATGAATCAAGGTAAATTGGACCTGGTCAAACAGGAGATGGCAAGAGTGAACACTGACATTTTAGGAATCAGTGAACTAAAAGAGACAAGAAAGGGTAAATTTAATTCAGACTACCATTATATCTACTACTATGGGCAAAAAGCCCTTAGAAGAAATGGAGTAGCCCTCATAGTCAACAAGAGTCCAAAATGCAGTACTTGGGGGCAATCTCAAAAATGACAGAATTATCTCTGTTCGTTTCCAAAGAAACCCATTCAATATCATAATAATCTAAGTCTATGCCCAGGAGGGAGGAGCCAAGATGGCGGAGGAATAGGACAGGGAGACCACTTTCTCCCCTACAAATTCATCAAAAGAACATTTGAACGCTGAGCAAATTTCACAAAACAACTTCTGATCGCTAGCAGAGGACATCAGGCGCCCAGAAAAGCAGCCCATTGTCTTCGAAGGGAGAGAAATTCCTAGATATATATGTATATATTTTTTTTAATTAAAAAAAAATTTTTTTTTCTTTCCTTTTTTTATTTTTTATTTTTTCTCTTTTATTTTCTTTTAAAATTCCCTATTACTCCCCCATTACTCCTCAACTTTCATTTTCATATATTTTTACGATTTTTTTAATTAGGGAAAAAAAATTTTTTTTCTTTCTTTTTTTTTTTTTTGTTTTTTTTCTTTTTCTTGTTTTTCTCTCCTATTTCCTTTTAAAGTCCTCTAATACTCCTCTATTATTCCTTCATTTTCATTTTCATTTCACTATAACCTTGCCAAAAAAAAAAAAAAGAGAGAGAGAGAGAGAAAAACCCTATTTTTAAACCGAACTTCATATCCATTTCTAAATTTTTTGTGTATTTTTGTTTTTAAATATTGTATTTCAAAGAGTCTAACCTCTACACTAGATTTTTAATCTTTGTTTTTCAGTATGTGATATAAACTTTGGACATTTAAGAATCCAATATTCAGTTCCCATTTCTATTCAGGAGTGTGGTGATTACTCTCCCACTTTTGACTCTCTGCTTTCTACCTCAGAACACCTCTATTTCCTCCTTTCCCCTTCTCTTCCCAATCCAACTCTGTGAATCTTTGTGGGTGTCTGGGCTACGGAGAACACTTTGGGAACAGATAACTGCATAGATCTGTCTCTCTCCTCTTGAGTCCCCTTTTTCTCCTCCTGCTCACCTCTATTCTCCTTCCTCCCTCTCCTATTCTTCATGTAACTCTGTGAACCTCTCTGGTTGTCTCTCACGATGGAGAATCTTTTCACCATTAACCTAGAAGTTTTATTATCAGTGCTGTATAGTTGGAGAAGTCTTGAGACTATTGCAAGAATAAAACTGAAATCCAGAGGCAGGAGACTTAAGCCCAAAACCTGAGAACACCAGAAAACTCCTGACTACATGGAACATTAAGGAATAAGAGACCATCCAAATGCCTCCATACCTACACCAAAACTAACCACCACCCAAGAGCCAATAAGCTCCAGTACAAGACACCACACAAATTCTTTAGAAACACAGGAACATAGACCTGAGTGTCAACATACAGGCTGCCCAAAGTCACACCTAACACATAGACCCATTGCAAAACTCATTACTGGACACTCCATTGCACTCCAGAGAGAAGAAATCCAATTCCATGCACCAGAACACTGACACAAGCTTCCCTAACCAGGAAACCTTGACAAACCAATCGTCCAACCCCACCCACTGGGTGAAACCTCCACAATAAAAAGGAACCACAGACCACAAGAATACAGAAAGCCCACTCCAGACACAGCAATCTAAACAAGATGAAAAGGCAGAGAAATACCCAAGAGGTAAAGGAACATGAAAAAAGTCCACCAAGTCAAACAAAAGAGGAGGAAATAGGGAATATACCTGAAAAAGAATTTAGAATAATGATAATAAAAATGATCCAAAATCTTGAAAACAAAATGGAGTTACAAATAAATAGCCTGGAGACAAAGATTGAGAAGATGCAAGAAATGTTTAACAAGGACCTAGAAGAAATTTTTAAAAGTCAATTAAAAATGAATAATGAAATAAATGAGATCAAAAACACTCTGGAGAGAACCATGAGTAGAATAACAGAGACAGAAGATAGGATAAGTGAGTTAGAAGATAAAATGGTGGAAATAAATAAAGCAGAGAGGAAAAAAGAAAAAAGAATCAAAAGAAATGAGGACAACTCAGGGACCTCTGGGACAATGTGAAACGCCCCAACATTCGAATCATAGGAGTCCCAGAAGAAGAAGACAAAAAGAAAGCCCATGAGAAGATACTCGAGGAGATAATAGCTGAAAACTTCCCTAAAATGGGGAAGGAAATAGCCACCCAAGTCCAAGAAACCCAGAGAGTCCCAAACAGGATAAATCCAAGGCAAAACACCCCAAGACACATATTAATCAAATTAACAAAGATCAAACACAAAGAACAAATATTAAAAGCAGCAAGGGAGAAACAACAAATAACACACAAAGGGATTCCCATAAGGATAACAGCTGATCTATCAAGAGAAACCCTTCAGGCCAGAAGGGAATGGCAGGACATACTTAGAGTAATGAAAGAGAATAACCTACAACCTAGATTACTCTACCCAGCAAGGATCTCATTCAGATATGAAGGAGAACTCAAAAGCTTTACAGACAAGCAAAAGCTGAGAGAATTCAGCACCACCAAACCAGCTCTTCAACAAATACTAAAGGATCTTCTCTAGACAGGAAACACAGAAAGGTGGTATAAACGTGACCCCCAAACAACAAAATAAATGGCAATGGGACCATACCTATCAATAATTACCTTAAATGTAAATGGATTGAATGCCCCAACCAAAAGACAAAGGCTGGCTGAATGGATACAAAAGCAAGACCCCTATATATGCTGTCTACAAGAGACCCACCTCAAAACAAGGGACACATACAGACTAAAAGTGAAGGGCTGGAAAAAAATATTCCACGCAAACAGAGACCAAAAGAAAGCAGGAGTCGCAATACTCGTATCAGATAAAATAGACTTTCAAATAAAGGCTGTGAAAAGAGACAAAGATGAACACTACATAATGATCAAAGGATCAATCCAAGAAGAAGATATAACAATTATAAATATATATGCACCCAACATAGGAGCACTGCAATATGTAAGGCAAACGCTAACGAGTATGAAAGAGGAAATTAATAGTGACACAATAATAGTAGGAGACTTTAATACCCCACTCACAACTATGGATAGATCAACTAAACAGAAAATGAACAAGGAAACACAAACTTTAAAGGACACAATGGACCAGCTAGACCTAATTGACATCTATAGGACGTTTCACCCCAAAACAATCAACTTCACCTTTTCTCAAGTGCACACGGAACCTTCTCCAGAATAGATCACATCCTGGGCCATAAATCTAGTCTTGGTAATTTCAAAAAAACTGAAATCATTCCAGTCATCTTTTCTGACCACAGTGCAGTAAGATTAGATCTCAATTACAGGAAAAAAATTATTAAAAATTCAACAATATGGAGGCTAAACAACACACTTCTGAATAACCAACAAATCATAGAAGAAATCAAAAAAGAAATCAAAACATGCATAGAAATTAATGAAAATGAAAACACAACAACCCAAAACCTATGGGACACTGTAAAATCAGTGCTAAGGGGAAGATTCATAGCATTACAGGCCTACCTCAAGAAACAAGCAAAAAGTCAAATAAATAACCTAACTCTACACCTAAAGCAACTAGAGAAGGAAGAAATGAAGAACCCCAGGGTTAGTAGAAGGAAAGAAATCTTAAAATTAGGGCAGAAATAAATGCAAAAGAAACTAAAGAGACCATAGCAAAAATTAACAAAGCTAAAAGCTGGTTTTTTGAAAAAATTAACAAAATTGACAAACTATTAGCAAGACTCATTAAGAAACAAAGGGAGAAGAACCAAATTAACAAAATTAGAAACAAAAATGGAGAGATCACAACAGACAACACTGAAATACAAAGGATCATAAGAGACTACTACCAGCAGCTCTATGCCAATAAAATGGACAACTTGGAAGAAATGGACAAGTTCTTAGAAAAGTATAACTTTCCAAAACTGAACCAGGGAGAAATAGAAGATCTTAACAAAATGATCACAAGCAAGGAAATCGAAACTGTAATCAGAAATCTTCCAGCAAACAAAAGCCCAGGACCAGATGGCTTCACAGCTGAATTCTACCAAAAATTTAGAGAAGAGCTAACACCTATCTTGCTCAAACTCTTCCAGAAAATTGCAGAAGAAGGTAAACTTCCAAACTCATTCTATGAGGCCACCATCACCCTAATTCCTAAACCAGACAAAGATGCCACAAAAAAAGAAAACTATAGGCCAATATCACTGATGAACATAGATGCAAAAATCCTTAACAAAATTCTAGCAAACAGAATCCAACAACATATTAAAAAAATCATACACCATGACCAAGTGGCCTTTATCCCAGGAATGCAAGGATTCTTTAATATCCACAAATCAATCAATGTAATACACCACATTAACAAATTGAAAGATAAAAACCATATGATTATCTCAATAGATGCAGAAAAAGCCTTTGACAAAATTCAACACCCATTTATGATTAAAACTCTCCAGAAAACAGGAATAGAAGGAATATACCTCAACATAATAAAAGCTATATATGACAAACTCACAGCAAGCATCACCCTCAATGGTGAAAAATTAAAAGCATTTCCCCTAAAATCAGGAACAAGACAAGGGTGCCCACTCTCACTACTCCTATTCAACACAGTTTTGGAAGTGTTGGCCACAGCAATCAGGGCAGAAAAAGAAGTAAAAGGAATCCAGATAGGAAAAGAAGAAGTGAAACTCTCGCTGTTTGCAGATGACATGATCCTCTACATAGAAAACCCTAAAGACTCTACCAGAAAATTACTAGAGCTAATCAATGAATACAGTAAAGTTGCAGGATATAAAATTAACACACAGAAATCTCTTGCATTCCTATACACTAACAATGAGAAAACAGAAAGAGAAATTAAGGAAACAATACCACTCACCACTGCAAAAAAAGAATAAAATCCTAAAGAAACAAAAGACCTATAAATAGAAAACTATAAAACACTGATGAAAGAAATCAAAGAGGACACAAACAGATGGAGAAATATACCGTTTTCGTGGATTGGAAGAATCAATATTGTCAAAATGGCTATACTACCCAAAGCAATCTACAGATTCAATGCAATCCCTATCAAACTACCAACGGTATTTTTCACAGAACTAGAACAAATAATTTCACAATTTGTATGGAAATACACAAAACCTTGAATAGCCAAAGTAACCTTGAGAAAGAAGAATGGAGCTGGAGGAATCAACCTGCCTGACTTCAGACTATACTACAAAGCCACAGTCATCAAGACAGTATGGTACTGGCACAAAGACAGAAATATAGATCAATGGAACAGAATAGAAAGCCCAGAGATAAATCCACGAACCTATGGTAACCTTATCTTCGACAAAGGAGGCAAGGATATACAATGGAAAAAGACAACCTCTTTAACAAGTGGTGCTGGGAAAACTGGTCAACCACCTGTAAAAGAATGAAACTAGAACACTTTCTAACACCATACACAAAAATAAACTCAAAATGGATTAAAGATCTAAATGTAAGACCAGAAACTATAAAATGCCTAGAGGAGAACATAGGCAAAACACTCTCCGACATAAATCATAGCAGGATCCTCTATGACCCACATCCCAGAATTTTAGAAACAAAAGCAAAAATAAACAAATGGGACCTAATGAAACTTAAAAGCTTTTGCACAACAAAGGAAACAAGCAAGGTGAAAAGACAGCCCTCAGATTGGGAGAAAATAATAGCAAACGAAGCAACAGGCAAAGGATTAGTCTCAAAAATATACAAGCAACTCCTCCAGCTCAACTCCAGAAAAATAAATGACCCAATCAAAAAATGGGCCAAAGAACTAAACAGACATTTCTCCAAGGAAGACATACAGATGGCTAACAAACACATGAAAAGATGCTCAACATCACTCATTATCAGAGAAATGCAAATCAAACCACAATTAGGTACCATTACACTCCAGTCAGGATGGCTGCTATCCAAAAGTCTACAAGCAATAAATGCTGGAGAGGGTGTGGAGAAAAGGGAACCCTCTTACACTGTTGGTGGGAATGCAAATTAGTACAGCCACTATGGAAAACAGTGTGGAGATTTCTTAAAAAGCTGGAAATAGAACTGCCATATGACCCAGCAATCCCACTCCTGGGCATACACACCGAGGAAACCAGATCTGAAAGAGACACGTGCACCCCAATGTTCATCGCAGCACTGTTTATAATAGCCAGGACATGGAAGCAACCTAGATGCCCATCAGCAGATGAATGGATGAGGAAGCTGTGGTACATATACACCATGGAATATTACTCAGCCATTAAAAAGAATTCATTTGAATCAGTTCTAATGAGATGGATGAAACTGGAGCCCATTATACAGAGCGAAGTAAGCCAGAAAGATAAAGACCGTTACAGTATACTAACACATATATATGGAATTTAGAAAGATGGTAACGATAACCCTATATGCAAAACAGAAAAAGAGACACAGATGTATAGAACAGACTTGTGGACTCCGGGAGAAGGCGAGGGTGGGATGTTTCAAGAGAACAGCATCAAAACATGTATATTATCTAGAGTGAAACAGATCACCAGCCCAGGTTGGGTGCATGAGACAAGTGCTCGGGCCTGGTGCACTGGGAAGACCCAGAGGGATCAGGTGGAGAGGGAGGTGGGAGGGGGGACCGGGATGGGGAATACATGTAAATCCATGGCTAATTCATTTCAACATATGACAGAAACCACTGCAATGATGTAAAGTAATTAGCCTCCAACTAATAAAAATAAATGAAAAAAAAAAAAAAAAGGAAAGTAAGTCTATACCCAACTGCTAATGCTGAAGAAGCTGAAGTAGAACGGTTCTGTGAAGACCTACAAGATCTTCTACAAGTAATACCAAAAAAAAAAAAGAAAGATGTCCTTTTCATCACAGGGGACTGGAATACAGAAGAAGGAAGTCAAGAGATACCTAGAGTAACAGGCAAGTTTGCCCTTGGAGTACAAAATGAAACAGGGCAGAGGCTAACAGAGTTTTGCCAAGAAATAGCAAACACCCTCTTCCAACAACACAAAAGATGACTCGACACATGGACATCTCCAGATGGTCAATATTGAAATCAGATTGATTATATTCTTTGAAGCTAAAAATGAAGAAGCTCTATACAGTAAGCAAAAACAAGACTGGGAGTTGACTCTGGGTTAGATCATGAACTCCTTATGGCAAAATTCAGCATAAAATTGAAGAAAGTAGGGAAAACCATAGGCTGTTCAGGTATGACCTAAATTAAGTCCCTTACAAATAGATTCAAGGGATTATATCTGATATACAGATCCTGAAGAACTACAGACAGAGTTCATAAAATTGTACAGGAGGTGAAGATCAAAACCATCCCCAAGAAAAAGAAACACAGGAAGGCAAAATGATTATCTGAGGAGGCATTGCAAATAGCTGAGAAAAGAAGAGAAGCAAAGGGCAAAGTAGAAAAGGAAAATATACCCATCTCAGTGCAGAGTTCCAAAAAAATGGCAAGGAGAGATAAGAAAGTCTCCTTGGTGAACAAGGCAAAGATATAGAGGGAAAAAAATAGAATGGGAAATACTAGAGATCTCTTCGAGAAAATTAGAGATACCAAGGGAAAATTTCATGCAAATGGGCACAATAAAGGACAGAAACAGCATGGACCCAGCAGAAGCAGAAGATATTAAGAAGAAGTGGTAAGAATACACAGAAGAACTCTAAAATCTAATTTGGAGAAGAATGAGGAATGCATGGAAACCAGCCAGAGATCTGAAGTCAGAGAACTAAAAGATCAAATAATTCTCCTCTAAAAGGAGAGAAAGAAAAGTAGAGTTGAAAGTTTAAGTGAAAAAAAAAAAAAACCCTCTAAACAAATAAATTGAAAAAAAAAAATGCCAAGATTATTTATAATTTTCTGGAGCACCACACAAATAATAATTCATATCTCTAAGCAATATCACCAGAGAATCTATGATACTTAGAATAAGCAGAATTAGAAAAGCCACAAATTGAAGTTTATAACATTTCTCATGTCCAGGTTTACACTAAATTCAGTAGGAATTACCTTAACCTAAATATAACATGATTTAAAATATAAAGACCCCAACATGAAAAAGCAAATTCTAATTACCATTTTATTTTTAAGGATGTATTTTCACACTGCAGCCCAAGTTTCAACAGTAATCCCCACTAGAGTTTAGGAAACTAGATACGTAATGAATTATTCTTTCTGAAATGCTGAGTAAACCAATACATGTACAGAACTTCATTCATTACTTACCTATCAAAGAATATAAACATAGGCCATTTTTCAACTAATTTTTATATAGTCATTAAGGGATTTGACTATGTAGCAGTCAAATATTTGATAAAAAATCTACACTTAATTAAAATTTGTTCTATAAATAAGGTGGTAACATCTGGGGAAAATACTAACAGTGTGAATCACTACCCCCAAAAGCTCTTACCTTCTATACAACTTTAATGAACTCCTGCCTTTATAAGGTAATATTAACTAGATAGACATTTTTCAAGCCTTAGAAGCAGAATAATGCAAAAAAAACAAGATGAGGCATTGAGTAAACAACGTTTTCATATCTACAAAATCATTTAAATCAGCATTCCTTATTTTAATTCATAAAAGCAGACATTGAAGCATAATTCATAGTTGGATAAAAATAAACCAAAGCATTCTGAAAATGTAGACGTTTTCACAGGTAATTCACCTTGTGTGATACATAAGTAGTTACAGTTGACCCTTAAATAATGTGGGTTTGAACTATATTGGTCTGCTTATATGACTTTTTTCAATAATTACATTAGAAAAATCTTTACAATTTTGTGACAATTTAAAAACTTGCAGATGAACCATGTAACCCAGAAATATGGGAAAAAATTTTAAAAATAGGTAAGTTGTAAATGCACAAAATATATGTGGATAGACAGATAGCATACAAATATGTGTTAATCAACTGTCTATGTTATCCATAAGACTTCCTGTCAACAATAGGCTATTAGTCAAGTTTTGGAGAAGTCAAAGTTTACATGTGGATTTTCAACTGATCTAGGGGTTGATGACCCTGACCTCTGTGTGGTTCAAGGGTCAACTGTACTCTCTCTTGTCACAAAAATGCATTGTAATTCACTCATCTTGTAGGTTTGAACCAAAATTTCTAATAGATATATTGAGTTAGTGATGTTACATGATATGAATTAAATTTAACTATTTTTAGATTTAATTCTTTTTTTATCACTGATAGGTAGCCTATGTCATTTATATAATAAAATTTTCCAGTTGAAAGTAAATAATTATGGAAGCTCTTTAGGGCAGTAATTGCGTCTCGACTAGCAGCATTTTCCCTACTCCCCACACAGTGTCTGGTGTGTAGAAGGCAGTTGGTAAATATTTGCTAAATTAAGCAATTCATTTAAAAGTTGGATCATAGTAAGAAAAGTACATAATAAGCAATGAAGGTAACTGTGTAAAGCAGGCAAAAAGCAGAATCTAGGTAATATGAAACAAACTTCCCTCTGCTAGCTGAACAGACATATGGTTTGCAAATATTAAAGAAATTCAAAAAGCCTTCATAGTCATTAATAAAGATTCTGTATTCCTTACATGAATATTTATAACACCACCTTGGCTTCTGTATCAAAGCAAAATTTGCTTTGCATTATATTTTAAATGATACTTCATAAATGTTAAATGATGGTTTTCACTGTGGCTAAGGTAGAATATCTGTGATGATACAGTAAGATGCCATGATCAACACATTCCAGAACACATACTTTCGAGAACATAACAGCCCCTTGCTCTGAGGGAAGAATTTAATGCCATTTTCTATAGCATATACCACAGTGATTCTAGAGAGTAAACTTGTCCAAACCTACATCTTACAGAAAAATTCCTCATTATTTCCCCAACTGACCAAAGAAGGACATGCAGGCAAATATACATGTCCATCATTAGCCATCTTATAACTGCTGCACAGATGTGCTGACAATATTATTATCAAAATAGCTTCAATATTGCCACAGCATCCTAATAAGGCATAAAATGTCCCTCTTTATAATACAGACATACATATATCTTAATAACGATACAACAGAATGATATCTTAAATATGGTATCTGACAGCCTTCTATTAAATCTCTTTTTCAATTCTCCTTATTTTAAGAAAAACTATCTTCACATATGCATTAAATATAGGATTCAACTTAATGCTATGTGGATAGCATTGTACCAATGGCAATGGAGAGCTAAAAAGAAGTTTACGCCTTGGTTCTTGCCTCTAAAAATCTTAAATTCTAACCAGAGAAATAAGATTTATACACATAAAATGGTCATCTTGTCAAATGTACAGAAATAATAACAACATGCATAAAAACATGACAATGTATTGAGTTTTTAATAGGAAACGCTTTACCAAGCATTTTTCTTGCCTTTTCTCATTTAATTCTCACAAAAATCCAGTAATTCTTTTATTATTATCTCCACTATACCAATGAACAAAACCTAAGTCCCAGGAAGTTAAATATATTACCCAAGTTCACACCTCTGGAAGAGACAATATTCTATCACAGTTCCAATCTTGAAAGACAATGCTGGGAAACACTGTATCTTCTAAGATTTTGTGGATTGAAGCAGGCAGCAGGAGGGCCTACTAGGGGGCTCAAGACAAGACTTAGATAGGTATGATGATGCATTAATGAAAGACCTTGAACACTGCCCTGATGAATTTGATTGACTAACATGGGAAATGGAGGACTAGCATACAAGTTCTAGAGAAGAAAGAATATATAAAAACATATCTAAAATACTATCCTGGAACCATATTAAACTAAGTGATAATTTCAAAAGGTTGAGATTTATGTAAATCAAAAGACATGCAGAGAAGAAAGTGACTTACATGAGTAATTGTTGTGGACACAGACCAAAGAAAGAGATCAAAAATCCAAGAAATATTAGACATAAGTCAAAAGGCTTTGCTGCCCGGTAAAATCTGGACACTTTATTGACTGTGAGCTCCTGGAAGGCAAATAGCAACAATAAGACAATAATTTATAGGGTCTTCATGCAAAAAAAAAAAAAAAAAGCAATATGCCAACTGGATCACTCCAAAGGAGAGAATTAGCTTCTTGGCAGGCAAGAAAATCTTACCCTTTAGAATTCACTACCAAAAAGACCTTCAGAGGAGGTTTCAAATGGGAAATGGGGAGTTTAATAGGTACAGAATCACAGTTATGCAAGACGAAAAAAAAAGTTCTTGCAAACTTTTTTGAAAAAGATTCTACAACAGTATGTATATACTTAACACTACTGTACACTTAAAATGGTTAAGATAGTAGATAGTAGATTTTATATATTTATTAATCACAGTTTTAAAATAGGAAGAAAAATAATTTTAAGTGGAATGTACTACTCTGTATAGGTAGTGATTGCTCATTTTTGTATGTACTTTTCTAGGAAACATTATATAGTTTATGTTAAGAAGCACTGCACTAAACAGAAGGTTGAATCGGTGACCTTGGAAGGTCCTTTCCAAATTCAAGGCTTTAAGATTTAATCATTAAATTCTTCTTCTGGATTGTTTACAAGTCAGTTCTCATAGGAGTAAATGACCAAAGGAGACAGAGAAACAACTTCTCCAAAGAGGTAGCAATTTAATAAAAATATCGAATCCCTATTATATGAGTTTCCCAAAGTTGCCATACAAAGTAACACAAACTGGGTGGCTTACACACTAGAAATTTATTATCTCACATTTCTGAATGCTATCAGTCTGAAATCAAGGTGTCCGTGGAGCCATGGTCCCTCTGACACCTATAGGGAGTTCTTCCTTGCCTGTTCTCAGCTTCTGATGGTTTGCTAGCCATCTTGAAGTTACATAACTTCCTTGGCTTGAAGTTACATAACTCAGCTAAAAACTCCAATCTCTGCCTTTGTCATCATGCTGTCCCCCATATATCTGTGTCTTGAAGTGACATAACGTCCTTGGCTTGAAGTTACATAACTCAGCTAAAAACTCCAATCTCTGCCTTTGTCATCATGCTGTCCCCCATATATCTGTGTCTTCACATGGTCTTTTTTAATATAATAACAACAATCATACTGGTTTGGGGGCCCACCCTAATCCAATATGATCTCATTTCAGCATTTTTCAAGGACCCTATGTCCAAATAAGGTTATATTCGGAAATACTGGGGGTTAAGACTTCAAAATTATGAGGACTGCCATTGAACCCATTTTCAAGATCTTGAGCACTATCTTGATATCACTCTCTATGGAAAGATAAGATGAGCTGTAATGAGTTTCTAGAAACTCATACTCCAGTCCAGCAACAAAGAGTTCAGGTAATACTATACAACTACTCCAAGATGTGATCAAGAATTTCAAAGAAAAACAAGATAGTCTAACAGCTGTTGTGTAAGCAAACCAAAGTGAGATCATCACAAAAAAGGGAGATTGAAGAAAGGCCTTCAATAAGCCACTGATTAACATTTTCAAGCAACTTGATACAATTGTGTAAACCTGACAGACAAATTAAAATGATACCCAGCTATACAGGAAATTCTTTAGCCACAGCTCACAATAAACTGTCACACAATATTCAAATTGCTGCTACTGAAATGAAGCAAATACCAATGCCAGGTATACACAGTATAGAGGTGACAGGTAGTTCTATAGTCTTTTCAGCCTCATCCACACAGAGAAATACTATCATTACCATAGTAGGCTGTCCACAAAAGTATAATAACATGCTCAGAAAAGTATTCCTCAGACATTTCTGCACTGTGCAAATCTTAAAGATTTTTACTTCTACATGTGCCTAACAAATTGTGGGAATTTACTCAACAGCAGTTGATCCCAGTTTCTTAAAATAAAATTCATACTACATTTAAGTTTCAAGCATTTGATACAAATAAAATTAATATGACAGGGAAAATAACACAGTTTCCTCAAACATCAGGGAAGAGTGGAATGGAAGGATTTAAACTGGTATCTCTTGCTTTTTCGATATGAGAGCAAGAGAAAGCAAGCGATACCAGCTTAGGTCCTTCTATTCCACTCCTCCCTGATGGATGAAGAGACTGTGTTTTTCAAAAAAGCAAGAGAGTTCCATAAAAACATCTACTTTTGTTTTATTGAGTATGCCAAAGCCTTTGTGTGTATCACAACAAACTGTGGAAAATTCTTCAAGAGATGGGAATACCAGACCACCTGACCTGCCTCCTGAGAAATCTGTACGCAGGTCAAAAAGCAACAGTTAGAACTGGACATGGAACAAAAGACTGCTTCCAAACAGGGAAAGGAGTACATCAAGGCTGTATATTGTTACCCTGCTTATCTAACTTATATGCAGAGTACATCATGAGAAATGCCTAACTGGATGAAGCACAAGCTGGAATAGAGATTGCTGGGAAAAGTATCAATAACCTCAGATACACAAGATGACACCACCCTTATGGCAGAAAATGAAGAAGAACTAAAGAGCCTCTTGATGAAAGTGAAAGAAGAAAGGGGAGTAGTTGGCTTAAAGCTCAACATTTAGAAAACTAAGATCATGGCATCTGGTTCCATCACTTCATGGCAAATAGATGGGGAAACAATGGAAGCAGTGAGAGACTTTTATTTCTTTGGGCTCCAAAATCACTGCAGATGGTGAGTGCAGCCATGAAATTAAAAGACCCTTGCTCCTTGGAAGAAAAGGAGACAGACCAACCTAGATAGCATATTAAAAAGCAGAGACAGATGAGATCGGGCGCGTTCAGGGTGGAACCCAGGTTGAATGCATGAGACAAGCGCTCGGGACTGGTGCACTGGGAAGACCCAGAGAGATCGGGTGGAGAGGGAGGTGGGAGGGGGGATCGGGATGGGGAACACATGTAAATCCATGGCTGATTCATGTCAATGTATGGCAAAAACCACTACAATATTGTAAAGTAATTAGCCTCCAACTAATAAAAATAAATGGGGAAAAAAAGCAGAGACATTACTTTACCAACAAAGGTCCATTTAGTCAAACTATGGTTTTTCCAGTAGTTATGTATGGATGTGAGAGTTGGACCATAAAGAGAGCTGAGTGCCGAAGAATTGATGCTTTTGAACTGTGGTGTTGGAGAAGACTCTTGAGAGTCCCTTGGACTGCAAGGAGATCCAACCAGTCCATCTTAAAGGAAATCGGCCCTGAATATTCATTGGAAGGACTGATGCTGAAGCTGAAACTCCAATACTTTGGCTACCTGATGCAAAGAAACAACTCATTGGAAAAGACTGATTCTGGGAAAAACTGAAGGCAGGCGGAGAAGGGGACAACAGAGGAAGAGATGGTTGGATGGCATTACCGACATGATAGACATGAGTTGCATAAACTCTGAGAGTTTGTGATGGCCAGGGAAACCTGGCATGCTGCAGTTCATGAGGTCACAAAGAGTCAAACTTGACTGAGCGACTGAACTGAAGCTGGTATCTCAAGAAAAGTCTAGAGATGCCCATCTTAACAATGTCCCAGATGCCTGACCTGGCACAGAGGGTTGAGATTTTCAGTCCTAAATGAGGGACAGTAGCAAGCCAATCAGTGTCTCATCCTGGTTATGTACAGAATCGAAACTACTGTCCTAGATTTTTCAGTTTATAAATCACCCCTGATGTTGTTGTTCTTCAGTCTCTAAGCCCTGTCCAACTTTTGGCAACCCATGGACTGCAGCATGCCAGGCTTCCCTGTCCTTCACCATCTCCTGGAGTGTGTTCAAATTCAAGTCCCTTGGGTCGGTGATGCCATCCAACTATCTCATCCTCTGATGAGATGAGATTTTCCTGATGCCCTCATGAGAAATACTCTATTCTTTTCTGGGTATTGTGGACAACAAATATTCTTCATATTTTGCAAACCAGGAACCTGAATATAATTTTCCCTCTCCCACATGGTACATAAGGCCTGGAGAATTTGATGGTATACATGGTCCACACAGCCTGGAGAATTCCATGGACAGAGGAGGCTGGGGTCACAAAGAGTCTCACAGGACTGAGTGACTAACAGATGCAGTACATATTCACCAAGCACAAAAACATCCCAAGAATAGCTGTATAACTCATGCATAATATTATGCATGAAATAATAATGCATAAAATAATAATGATTTGCAAATACTTGTCTAGGATGTATTCACATTCAAAATTTTTAAATTAAAAAGCAAAAATGTCAATTTAAAGTACAAATAGCAATTTATTTCTATTTGTTATTACACATCTGAAAGATGGATGTGTCCTCACATCACTCTATCCATTATATCAGATTGCAAAATAAGTCTTCAAAATTGCTTGCTTTAGAGTTGAGTTTAGTGTTACTTGTTATTAAATGATTCCTTACACAATTAGACACAACACAAGATCACATACAAGTGATAATTACTGACTAGTAATTAAAATAAATCTCCAGAGGAAAAACTCAATAAAAATTAAGGAATATAACTCTTTTTTAGCATTTTGTATGATGCTACCACACAATTGCACTCATTTCACATGCTAGCAAAGTAATGCTCAAAATTCTGCAAGCCAGGCTTCAACAGTACGTGAACCAAGAACTTCCAGATGCTCAGCCTGGATTTAGAAAAGGCAGAGGAACCAGAGATCAAATTACCAACATCCACTGGATCATAGAAAAAGCAAGGGAATTGCAGAAAACATCTACTTCTGCATCATTGACTACTCTAAAGCTTTGACTGTGTGTATCACAACAAACTGTGGAAAATTCTTAAAGAGATGGGAGCACCAGATCACCTTATCTGCCTCCTAAGAAACCTGTATGCATGTCAAGAAACAACAGTTAGAACCAGATATGGAATAACCGACTGGTTCAAAATTGGGAAAAGAGTAACATCAAGGCTGTTAGTTGTTATCTAGGTTATTTAACTTATATGCAAGAGTAGATCACACAAAATGCCAGGCTGGATGAAGTACAAGCTGGAATCAAGATTGCCAGGAGAAACATCAATAACCTCAGATATGCAGATGGCACCACCCTTATGGCAGAAAGCAAAGAGGAACTAGATAGCCTCTTGATGAAGGTGAAAGGAGAGAGAAAAAACCGGCTTAAAATTCAACATTTTAAAAACTAAGATCAAAAAATAAAAATAAAAACTAAGATCAAGGAATCCGGTCCCATCATTCATGGGAAATAGATGGGGAAACAATGGAAACAGTCACAGACTTTATTTTCTTTGGCTCCAAAATCACTGAAGATGGTCACTGCAGCCACAAAATTAAAAGATCCTTGCTCCTTGAAAGAAAAGATATAACAAATCTAGACAGCATATTAAAAAGCAGAGACATTGCCAACAAAGGTCCATATCGTCAAAGCTATGGTTTTTCCAGTAGTCATGTGTAGATATGAGAATTGGACCATAAAGAAGGCTGAGCACCGAAGAATTGATGCTTTTGAACTGTGGTGTTGGAGAGGACTCTCAAGAGTCCCTTGGACAGCAAGGAGATCCAACCAGTCCATCCTAAAGGAGATCAGTCCTGAATATTCACTGGAAGGACTGATGCTGAAGTTGAAGCTCCAATACTTTGGTCACCTGATGCTAAGAGCCAATTCATTAGAAAAGACCCTGGTGCTGAGAAAGACTGAGGTAGGAGGAGAAGGGGATGACAGAG
Source organism: Odocoileus virginianus (assembly GCF_023699985.2). Lineage (NCBI taxonomy): Eukaryota > Metazoa > Chordata > Mammalia > Artiodactyla > Cervidae > Odocoileus > Odocoileus virginianus. The sequence continues at coordinate 31,371,601 of NC_069679.1, forward strand.
GGTGAGATGGCTGGGCAAGCTCCAGGAGATGGTGAGGACAGGGAAGCCTAGCATGCTGCAGTCCAAGGGGTCACAAAGAGTTAGACATGACTGAGCAACTAAGCAACAAATTGTAGTATAATTAACATGTTGACAAAAATTAACATGTATTTAAAGTGTAACAAAAGTTTTGACATAGTGTATATTCACAAAACCACCATTGCTGTTGTTCCATCACTAAGTAATGTCTGACTCTTTGCCACCCCATGGACTGTAGCCCACCAGGCTCCTCTGTCCATGGAATTCTCCAGGCAAGAATACTGGAGTGGGTTGCCATTTCCTTTTCCAGGGGATCTTCCCCATCCAGGGATGCAACCAGAGTCTCCTGCATTGATATGCAAAATTTTTTTTTACCACTGAGCCACCTGGGGAGCTCAAAACCATCCCTGTAATCAAGATAATGAATATATCCTTCACCCTCAAAAGTTCCTTCCTGCCCCTTGGTAAGCCTTCTTCCATTCCTGCCTCCTCCCTTCCCCAGGCAAACACTGCTTTGCTTTTCACAATAGATTAGTTTGCATTTTCTAGAATTTTTTATAATGAAACTACACAGTATGTATTTTTTTTCTGGCTTCTTTCTCTCAACATAATTACTTTAATGATCATCTGTTTTGCTGATATGAGCCTATACATTATCTGTATTCACTAATATACAGTGAACAGTCTATATAATGTTTTCATTTTTTTATGTATATACAGTAATGAAAGCTCTGAAATACATATGGCAATAAAAGAAACAAAATAGATATATTAACATTTTTAAAGTGGTAATCTTAATATTTGAATTGTGGATTCTTTTTATCTCTTTGTCTTTATATTGTATCATCACTCTCAAAATTTAATACAATGAATATGTATTTGTTTTACAAACAGATAAAAAGTATCACTCATAAAAAAATCTAAGACTTTCATTTTTATTGATTGGTTTATCAAACATTTATTGGTAAATGACTTGATGTGCATCATGCGTTATATGGCAGTGTGAGATATGGCTCTGCCTTCAAGATACATAGAAAACTATCCTGACAGATTGTGGTTCAGGAAAAATGAACTGACATTTCAAACAAACTAAAATAGTAAAAACTGAAATTAAAGTCCCTTTGTGATTATTTCACATAAGACTGCACCCAGCTGCTTTCGAAATATCCAAGCTAGTTCACTCATTAGCAAACCTTATAGCTCAAACTATGTCTTTTAGAATTTTGCAAGTTTTTTTGCCAAGTGATACATTAAACAAGATTATTGCAGTAGCTGTCATCATTCTGGTTTTCCCATAGGCAGTCCATTGGAATGTTACAGCCTATATGATCTTAAAGTCCGAAAAGCAAGCATATAGACGTGTGTATGGGTACATATGTATGGAGTGTGTTGTAAGAGGAGAAGTTGTTTGATACTTTGATTAAGGATTTGTGTGAACATTGCTAGCTGTTCCTAGAATTACAAATATGAGTCATAAAATGACTAAATCTCCAGTGAATTTTGAATCTTGGGATAATAATAAAGCTCTGCATAGTATGAATTAGAAGTCACATACTGCAGGCTACATACACAGTTATAAGGAATGAGTTTCCAAACTTGAGATTCAGAAGCAGATAGAGTACTACACATATTCCTAGAAGCAATGAAGATTTCTGACTTCATTGATCTAGAAAGATTTCCTGGTTGAAGTTTTATTTGAGGTGCAATTGTGATAAGCATTTACTCTCCTTTAAATCAGCAGAAACCCTAAGTAACAAAGGACTGTTAATTGATCCAGATTTATTTTCCTGTAAAGGAGACATACATTTCCCACTGCCCTACACCTGCCTCCCATTCTCACAAATAATAAAAAATTTTCTGCACATGACATTTGAATTCTGCCAAAGACTCTCCCATGAACAAACTTTAGTTGGCTCCTGTGAACTCCTTTCAATTAGGTCTCAACCTTGGTCCCATCCTGTCTTTGACCTGTCTTCCCCTCCAGTCTTAGTAAGAATCTTGATATGTCAGTTTAGTGAGAATTTTCCCATTGTTGTTATCTGATTGCACTTGATATCTGATCAAATTCCTCATCCCTTATCCTGATGTCTAAACCTTCAGCCTGCCTTCGGCAAGAATCCTGTTAAATCAGTCCAGCAAGAATTCCCCTACCTTTGACATCTTACCTAGTCATTTTCCATTCACTGACCCCCCCCCCCCCCCACTCTGTTCTTTGGTGATAAACCCCAGCTGTCTTTACCGTGTTTGGAGTTGAGCCCAATCACTTCTCTCTTATTGCTTATTTCAATTGCAAGAGTCTTGAACAAATTCTTTCTTACCATTTTAAGATATATCAGTGTGATGTTTTCTTTTCAGTTAAGAGGGACAATTCTGAATCCAATCTATACAAAGATTTTATCCAGTAAAGCACACAAAGATGCTTTATCCAATATATATGGATACATTTTTTAAAATGTAATTTAACTTTATGTACATCCATTTCTATTTTTCTTTTAATGGGAAAACTTTTCAGTTACCCAACAGGTATATATTGAGAAGCTATCTCTAATAATTGTGAAGGGTCTGAGTTCACTGTACTCACGTACTAACAAGTTAGCCTGCCAGTTTCATGGGAGCTGGCAGATGACAAGAGACCCCTGGGTCAGAAACAGACTTGTATTATTTACAGCACAGCAAGCAGCATGACCGTCAGCATATCTGAAGCAGCTCCCTTTTCCCCTCAAGTCCCACAGAGGTGATAGGAACAAACTCGGATGAATGCTTATAACACAGTGAGCTGCATTACAAAAGAGAAACCCAGAGTTTAGAGAGCCTGAATCTTTTATTGTGTGCAAAAGGCATGCCTGCCCTTTCCTCTAAAGGAAGACTAGCTCTCTTTTCCAAGGCTGATCACTATTCAGACTTCTTTGAAAAGATAAAAGATCCATTAGTGCCTTACTTACAAAATGTTTAGGAATGTGACACACCTTTAGAGAATTATCTCCCAGTACTATTTTGAGTCTACATTCATACGAATCCTGTTAAGAACATAAGAATAAGGTAATTTATCAAAATATGTATTTTCATATAAGACTTTTGCAAAGCCTGAGATACACTTACATATAACAATAAATTCATAACTTAAAGAATGTTGATATCAGTCCCATTTGATGTAAATTTTTGATGGCTGGTTGGTGAGATGGAAAAAAACATGAGAAAACATATTACATTTCTTTCATCAGCTTCAAATTCTGCTCTTCATCCAAAGAGAATTGCAAACTTTTCTATAACTTTCCCTGTCTTCTCTTACTACTTAAGAGGGTAAAAGAAAGCACTTACTGGGTGACAATTCTAGTGTCAGGCATTGTGGTAAGTGATCATTCTTCTCTTCTTAATGGTCTAAACTTTCTCCAGTTCCAAACCTTATGTTCAACATATAAACCTGGATGTTACACAGAACCTCAGATTTAGCAAAACCAAAACATCATTCCCACATCCCATAACACAAAACCTCAGACTCAAGCAGATTTGAATATTATTGATTAGACATTGAGAAACAACCAAAGTTTAGCCAAGCATCACGTTTTTGGTTTGTAAACATTCTCATAAATCCAAAAAGAAAAGAGAGAAGCAATTCATTCTTTCTCTTTCCCCTCCCCACTCCCCGCCACCTTTGTCTCCCTCTGTGTGTGTGTGTGTGTGTGTCTGTCTGTCTGTCTGTCTTTCTCCCACCTCTCATCTTTATATTCTGATAAATTCAATGGGAACTTTCAAAATTCATTTATTTTCATTTTATTCAGATAAAGATACTAACAATCCTTCTAAATACATCTTAAATTTTACATATTAAATCTGAGTAAATGTAGAAAAGTAAACTAACAGATTGACAAGACCATAGGTTTAAAGATAGGGGCAGAGTCCAACATGTTGAAGACTATTCCTTCCCATCTATTTTCCAAGACTAGCATAAAATATGTATTTCAATGTTTGAATTTAGATATATCTAACAATACTGAACTAATTATTTAAAAGGAATATTGGTTTCCAAATTTTCTACTTAATTTTTTAAAGTCAAATTGAACCTCATTTGTGGTGTTAGCATTATTTAGACCAATCTACATCTCTCAAGACACTTTGTAAGCATTCAAATATTATATAAATTCTTTTCTCCAAATGTGTATTTTTTTTCTTTTGTCTGTTTAGTCACTGTTTCTTTACAATATGTCTGATTTTTTAATGTTTTCTTTCGACATTGCTCTCTGAAAATTACAAGGGAGTTCGATGTCCAAGTTTACAAGATTTTTAACAACGTATATGCTTCCCATGCTAAATCCCAAATAAAAACCTAAAATCTCCACCCCAGGCATCATCAATGATATTTTAAAATAAATTTTGATTATATAATTTCTGGATTCAGTTCAGTTCAGTTCATTCACTCAGTCACGTCCAACTCTGTGACCCCATGCCAGCTACTGCATGCCAGGCCTCCCTGTCCATCACCAACTCCTGGAGCCTGCTCAAACTCATGTCTGTCGCATCAGTGATGCCATCTAACCATCTCATCCTCTGTCACCCCCTTATCCTCCCATCTTCAATCCTTCCCAGCATCAAGGTGTTTTCAAATGAATCTGTGCTTCACATCAGGTGGCCAAAGTATTGGAGTTTCAGCTTCAGCATCAGTCCTTTCAATGAATATTCAGGACTGATTTCCTTTAGGATGGACTGGTTGAATCTCCTTGCAATCCAAGGGATTCTCAAGAGTCTTCTCCAACAGCATAGTTCAGAAGCAGTCAATTCTTTGGCACTCATTTTGTTATAGTCCAACTCTCATATCTGTACATGACTACTGAAAAACCACAGCTTTGACTAGATGGACTTTGTTGACAAAGTAATGTCTCTGCTTTTTAATACGCTGTCTAGGTTTGTCATAGCTTTTCTTGCAAGGAGCAAGGAACTTTTAATTTCATGGCTGAAGTCACCATCTGCAGTGATTTTGGAGCCCCCCCAAAATTAAGTCTCTCACTGTTTTCATTGTTTCCCCATCTGTTTGCCATGAAGTGATGGGACCGAATGCCATGATCTTAGTTTTCTGAATGCTGAGTTTTAAGCCAACTTTTTCACTCTACTCTTTCACTTTCATCAAGAGGCTCTTTAGTTCTTCGCTTTCTGCCAAGGGTGGTGTCATCTGCATACCTGAGGTTATTGATATTTTCTCCCAGGAATCTTAATTCCAGCTTGTGCTTCATCCAGCCCGGCATTTTGCGTGATGTACTCTGCATATAAGTTAAATAAGCAGGGTGACAATATACAGCCTTGACGTACTCCTTTCCCTGATTTGGAAGCAGTCTGTTGTTCCATGTCCAGTTCTAACTGTTGCTTCTTGACCTGCATACAGGTTTCTCAGGAGGCAGGTCAGGTGGTCTGGTATTCCCATCTCTTTCAGAATTTTCGTTTGTTGTGATCCACTTAGTCAAAGGCTTTGGCAAAGTCAATAAAGCAAAAGTAGATGTTTTTCTGGAACTCTTGGTTTTTCGATGATCCAGCAGATGCTGGCAGTTTGATCTCTGGTCCCTCTGCCTTTTCTAAATCCAGATTGAACTTCTGGAAGTTCACAATTCACATACTGCTGAAGACTGGCTTGGAGAATTTTGAGCACTACTTTTCTACCGTGTGAGATGAGTGCAATTGTGCAGTAGTTTGAACATTCTTTGACATTGCCTTTCTTTGGATTGGAATGAAAACTGACCTTTTCCAGTCCTGTGGCCACTGCTGTGTTTTCCAGATTTGCTGATATATTGAATGCAGCACTTTCACAGTATTATATTTTAGGATTTGAAATAGCTCACTTGGAATTCCATCACTTCCACTAGCTTTGTTCGTAGTGCTGTTTCCTAAGGCCCACTTGCCTTCACATTCCATGATGTCTGGCTCTAGGTGAGTATTGAGTGTTCACACCATTGTGGTTACCTGGATTGTGAAGATCTTTTTTGTATCATTCTTCTGTGTATTCTTGCCAACTCTTTTTAATATCATCTGCTTCTGTTAGGTCCACACCATTTCTGTCCTTTATTATGCTCATCTTTGCATGAAATGTTCCTTTGATATCTCTAATTTTCTTGAAGAGATCTCTAGTGTTTCCCATTCTATTGTTTTCCTCTATTTCTTTGCATTGATCACTGAGGAAGGCTTTCTTATCTCTGCTTGCTATTCTTTGGAACTCTGCATTCAAATGGGTGTATCTTTCCTCTTCTCCTTTACCTTTAGCTTCTCTTCTTTTCTCAGCTATTTATAAGGCCTCATCAGACAACCATTTTGCCTTTTAGCATTTCTTTTTCTTGGGGATTGTCTTGATCACTGCCTTGTGTACAATGTCATGAACCTCCATCCATAGTTCTTCAGGCACTCTATCAGATCTACTTCCTTGAATCTACTTGTCACTTCCACTGTATAATCAGAAGGGATTTGATTTAGAGCATACCTGAGTGGTCTAGTTTTCCCTACTTTCTTCAATTTAAGTCTGAATTTGGCAATAAGGTGTTCATGATCTGGATTACAGAGTGAAAGGGTATAGAACATAGTATCTTTGCCAGGAAGCCTCAGGAGCATGAAGCATGAGCAAAGTTTATATGGCCTCCCTTCTAAAATGCATAAACTTTCAAGTGCCCTGGAACATGTTGTTAGGGCCTAGATATTTAACAGGAAGCCAGTACCACTCTGGAAGTAAAAATATAATTTTGAAGTGGGATAAATATGAAGGAAAGTGTAGGATGTTCCTAATTACAAGAGACTGCAGTGGATTCAAACTCTGAACAGTTTCAGAATCCTAAGAATCACTAAATGTTTGGAGAGGTCTCAGGGCACAAACCTGGAGAAGGAAATGGTAGCCCACTCCAGGGTTCTTGCCTGGAGAATCCCACAGACAGAAGAGGCTGGAGGGCTACAGTCCATGGGACTGCAAAGAGTCAGACACCACTGGAGTGACTTAGAACAGCACAGGACAGCACAGTGGATCCAAACTGTGAACAGTTTTGAGAATCCTGTGAATCCCTAAATGTTTGGAGAGGTCACAGGGCATAACCCTGGAGAAGGAAATTGTACTCCACTCCAGTATTCTTGCCTGGAGCATCCCATGGACAATGGAGCCTGGTGGGCTACCTTCCATGGGGTCACCAGTGGTTGGACACAATTGAGTGACTAACACACAGGGCATGTTGCATACGAGTCTGCGCCCTGAAGGCAGACAGCCCTGGGCTTGACTTTCAACTTGTTCTGCCATTTACTGTGGGATGGTGGAAAGTGACTTATTATTTCTTATGCTGCTTTTTCTCCAATTCAAAATGGACATGATAATGCCTTCTACATAGTGCTCTGAAAGGATTTATTAAACTAATGTAAAAAGCACCCATTGCAGCATTTCACAAATGTTAGCTGTTATCATAATGATAATGACAGCTATGGGACAATGATGTGGTTTTTTTTTTTTTTTTGGGGGGGGGGGGAACAATGGTGTTTTAAGGTCAGCTTGGAGTCCAGGCAACCAAAGGCCTTGTTTATAGGACATTAAAACAAGAAACCTAAAAAAAAAAAGAAAGAAAAAGAAAAACCACACAAGAAACCTGGTATTTGGGTTTCATAGGTCATAAAAATGACATATGAAATTTATTGATTATTTAATTAAAACTTTATTTTTCACTGAATTTAGTCAAAATAGGCTCTATGTGAAAATGCATCCCAAGTCAGATTTCTTGAATTATTTTTACATGTCATTTACCTGAAACTAAGATTTATGTGGTCATTAATAAGGACTTAAACTTTCAGTTTACTCTAGGGAAAACTTAGAGAATTTCACAAAGAATTATGTTCAAGAATATTCACACTTATAGTTTTCAGTATTTTAAAACAATGAAAATATACACAATATAGGATCTACTAAGTTTTGGACTATACAAATATATCGACACATATTTGAAGTTATTACCCTCATAGTCTTGAAAAATCATATTCATGTTCAGCATATAAAAGTTTTTTAAAATTATATATAATTTAGACAGACTGAGCTATGTTTATTTATTTTTAATCATATATACACACATATACATGTGTGTATATATGTATATTATGTATAACATATATATACATATATGGATACACATCAAGAGTTTAGTGCTTGTTTCTTATCTATGGCTATTGTGAATAGTGATTTTTATTTTCTTCTTTATACTTCCTAAACCTGGAAATGAGAAAGCATTACCTTTATTATTAAAAAATTTATTCTTTTGAGTTAAGTGTTGTCCCATTGTATTTTTTTGCATGTACAAAGTAAAATGTCCTGGGACAGAAAGAAAAATACCTTATGAGTGGAACTTTCTAGGCTGGAAATGTTTGATTTGTTGAACACACTCTTCAGTCTGGGTCAGTACTGTATTAGATTGTAGATAAACTAATGTATTTATTTAAAAGTTAAATCACTTTACTTACAAAGCTATAAATTCCATCCATCCATAAATTGCCTGGGAAGGCTCACAATGATACATCCATAACCGTCTTCTAGCCATCAACTCAAACAAGTTGCCAGGTTCTCATATCTAGTATAATAGAGAATAAAACTAGTTTTGCTCTCTTTCTGTAGGGGAACTGCTGTAGACTTAACACTAATTGATGGATAATAATAAGTACTAACAAGAGTTTTCATTTATTGAGTGCTTCCATAATACCAAACATTGTTTTAAGGGGTTTTCTGTTTTCAGATATTATCTCTTTGTACCTGAGCTGGGCTTCCCAGGCAGCTCTAGTAGTAACAGCCTACCTGCCAATGCAGAGACATAAGAGATGCGGGTTCAAACCCTGGGTCAGGAAGATCCCCTAGAGAAGGGCATGTCAACCCACTCTAGTAGTCTTGCCTGGATAACTGAGGGACAGAGGCACCTGACAGGTTACAGTCCATAGAATCACAAGGAGTCAGACACGACTGAAGCGACTTCGCACGCACACAGGCACATACCTCAACTATATAAGGTAGACATTTACTACCATTACCACTCAACGGATGAGAATGCAAAGGCTCAGAAAGATGAATGTACTGTAGGTAACACAGATAATAAGCAATGGACCTGACTTTAGGATCCAGATCTTTCTAGAGCTAAAGTTCATTTTGGCTTCCCAGGTGGTAAAGAATCTGCCTGCAATGCAAGAGACCTGGGTTTGATCCATGGGTTGGAAAGATTCCCCTGGAGAAGGGGATGGCTACCCACTCTAGTACTCTTACCTGGAGAATTCCATGGACAGAGGAACCTGGCAGACTATAGTCCATGGGGTCACAAAGAATAGGACATGACTGAGCAACTAACACTTTCTTTCACTTTTGTTGTTTTTTTAACCATTAACTTACTTCCCAATTATCCTTTCACTTCTGGAATATTTCTAGGCAACTATATCTTAATGTATCTGTAAGTTACTTACATGCAATAATAATCTAGAGGCTTAATCAAGTATTTTGGAAAAAATTATCTTCCTTCCCCACTGTATCAGTTTGCAAAGCCTGCCATAACACAGTGTGATACACTGAGTTGCTTAAACAATAGAAATGTATTGTCTCACTCTTTTCAAAATGAGAAGTCTGAGATCAAGGTGTCAGCAGATCAAGGTGTCACTCTATCTGAAAGTGCCAAGGAAAAATCTGTTCCAGGCCTACTAAGTCATTCTTTAGTTTGCGGCAGCATAACTCAGTCTTCACAAGGTGTTCTACCCGTGCGAATGTCCTTTACTATAAGGACTCCAGTCATGATGGACAGGAGTCCACTTTGCTTCAGAATGACTTTATCTTAACTAAAATTGGCCCTCCAACAACACGGGTTGAACTGTGTGTGTGTAGTTCCCAAATTGTGCCCAACTATTTCATGACCCCATGGACTGTAGACCACCAGGCCCGGTCCACTTATATGTATATTTTTTTAAATGGTAAATACTACAGCACTATATGATCCTCCATTGGCTGAATCCACAGATATGGGACTGTGAATACAAAGGAGCTGAGGATACAGGGGAACCACAATACGGAGGGCCAACTCTAAGCCATATGCAGATTTTCTACAGTCCAGAAGATCAGAGCCTCTAACTCCCATGCTGTTCAAGGGTCAATTGTAATAACATCGGAAGCACCCCCAGTCCTAAATAAGGTCACATTCAGCAGTACTGGGAGCTAGGATTTCAAAATATGACTTCTGAGGAAAAACACATTTCAATCCAAAACACTCACCATATTGTGTTCCACTTCTGCTCCTAATATTTCACGAGTATCCGTCTATGATAGGCTTTGTAAACTGCCAAAGGATGTATGCCACCACAAACAATTAAGGACCTTTTGTATAATGTGACATACAACAAAATATAAAAGTTCAAGATTAATGTCTGCATAGTTCTCAAAATGTAGTGAGCCTAAGAATCATCTGGGAAGCTGTATACAACACTAGCAAGTACTCTATGAAGGTGTGATTACTCTCTGTTGTATATTTTGAGGCCTATGAAACCTTGTTGTCTATATTATCAGCATGATTATTCCAACCTTAACACAAAATTTCAGTAATACCCTAAAGCACTTACATTTGTTCATACTTAAAATGTCATTTTTAAATAGGGGTCATGGGGAAAGGAGTCATATTTTATATTTTATATTTTTCATAGTTTATAGTGTTGTAACTTACAGATATTATGTGATAAAGCATTTCATGAATACTTATTAAGTTAGTAGATTGATGGATGAATGGATGTGTGTTCAAAGTTTGATTCCATCTTTAACCTCTACCAGGTTTCACTTGTAGGTATCCCGCTTGAAAGGATATGCCTAGAAAGCCATGGAATCTATGGTAATTTATACTAAGTTTGCCACACTCTACTTCATATGTTAGTTTACCACACTCAGATTGTTCCATCTCAAACTGAAAATGTCTTCTCATTAGCCTAATAACAGAAATATTTATATTTAACTTCATAACATCAAAAGCATAGTGGTTCCATTTATGATTAAAACTCTCCAGAAAGCAGGAATAGAAGGAACATACCTCAACATAATAAAAGCTATATATGACAAAACCACAGCAAGCATTACCCTCAATGGTGAAAAGTTGAAAGCATTTCCCCTAAAATCAGGAACAAGACAAGAGTGCCCACTCTCACCACTCCTATTCAACACAGTTTTGGAAGTGTTGGCCACAGCAATCAGGGCAGAAAAAGAAGTAAAAGGAATCCACATAGGAAAAGAAGAAGTGAAACTCTCTCTGCTTGCAGATGACATGATCCTCTACATAGAAAACCCTAAAGACTCTACCAGAAAATTACTAGAACTAATCAACGAATATAGCAAAGTTGCAGGATATAAAATTAACACACAGAAATCTCTTGCATCCCTGTACACTAACAATGAGAAAACAGAAAGAGAAATTAAGGAAACAATACCACTCACCATTGCAACAAAAAGAATAAAATACTTAGGAGTATATCTACCTAATGAAACAAAAGACCTATACATAGAAAACTATAAAACACTGATGAAAGAAATCAAAGAGAACAAAAACAGATGGAGAAATATACCGTTCATGGATTGGAAGAATCAATATTGTCAAAATGGCTATACTACCCAAAGCAATCTATAGATTCAATGCAATCCCTATCAAGCTTCCAACGGTATTTTTCACAGAACTAGAACAAATAATTTCACAATTTGTATGGAAATACAAAAAACCTCGAATAGCCAAAGCAATCTTGAGAAAGAAGAATGGAGCTGGAGGAATCAACCTGCCTGACTTCAGACTATACTACAAAGCCACAGTCATCAAGACAGTATGGTACTGGCACAAAGACAGAAATATAGATCAATGGAACAGAATAGAAAGCCCAGAGATAAATCCAAGAACCTATGGTCACCTTATCTTCGACAAAGGAGGCAAGGATATACAATGGAAAAAAGACAACCTCTTTAACAAGTGATGCTGGGAAAACTGGTCAACCACCTGTAAAAGAATGAAACTAGAATACTTTCTAACACCATACACAAAAATAAACTCAAAATGGATTAAAGATCTAAATGTAAGACCAGAAACACAGAGGAGAACATAGGCAAAACACTCTCCAACATAAATCACAGCAGGATCCTCTATGACTCACATCCCAGAATATCAGAAACAAAAGCAAAAATAAACAAATGGGACCTAATGAAACTTAAAAGCTTTTGCACAACAAAGGAAACTATAAGCAAGGTGAAAAGACAGCCCTCAGATTGGGAGAAAATAATAGCAACCAAGCAACAGACAAAGGATTAATCTCAAAAATATACAAGCAACTCCAACAGCTCAATTCCAGAAAAATAAATGACTCAATCAAAAAATGGGCCAAAGAACTCAACAGACATTTCTCCAAGGAAGACATACAGATGGCTAACAAACACATGAAAAGATGCTCAACATCACTCATTATCAGAGAAATGCAAATCAAAACCACAATGAGGTACCATTACACTCCAGTCAGGATGGCTGCTATCCAAAAGTCTACAAGCAATAAATGCTGGAGAGGGTGTGGAGAAAAGGGAACCCTCTTACACTGTTGGTGGGAATGCAAACTAGTACAGCCACTATGGAAAACAGTGTGGAGATTTCTTAAAAAACTGGAAATAGAACTGCCATATGACCCAGCAATCCCACTTCTGGGCATATACACCGAGGAAACCAGATCTGAAAGAGACACGTGCACCCCAATGTTCATCGCAGCACTGTTTATCATAGCCAGGACATGGAAGCAACCTAGATGCCCATCAGCAGACGAATGGATAAGGAAGCTGTGGTACATATACACCATGGAATATTACTCAGCCATTAAAAAGAATTCATTTGAATCAGTTCTAATGAGATGGATGAAACTGGAGCCCATTATACAGAGCGAAGTAAGCCAGAAAGATAAAGACCATTACAGTATACTAACACATATATATGGAACTTAGAAAGATGGTAACGATAACCCTATATGCAAAACAGAAAAAGAGACACAGATGTATAGACCAGACTTTTGGACTCTGTGGGAGAAGGCGAGGGTGGGATGTTTCAAGAGAACAGCATCGAAACATGTATATTATCTAGGGTGAAACAGATCACCAGCCCAGGTTGGATGCATGAGACAAGTGCTCGGACCTGGTGCACTGGGAAGATCCAGAGGGATCAGGTGGAGAGGGAGGTGGGAGGGGGGATCGGGAGGGAGAATACATGTAAAACCATGGCTGATTCTTGTCAATGTATGACAAAAACCACTACAATATTGTAAAGTAATTAGCATTCAACTAAAAAAAAAAAACTCAACATTCAGAAAACTAAAACAAAACAAAACAAAAGCATAGTGGTTAAGTGCTCACACTTTGAAGCCAGTCCACCTAGGAACAAGAGGTAAATCTATTACCTACTAGTTATATTAACCCAATATAAATTAAATGATCCCCCTGGAACTTATATGCTTACCTCATAAGGTTGCTGTGAGAACTATATAAGTTAATTCATAAAACATACTTAAGACAGCATCTTATAGTGCATGAAAGATTTTATATGATTTGCAATTCTGTATAATTAAAAAAATATTTGTAGTGAGAATATATCTACCATATGAAAGCAACCCTAAATACCTGAATTACCTCTCTTCATCCAAATGATGTAGAAAATATTAACCCAATTTTAAGAGTATAATTGAAATATATTTTTATAAAAAAAGGTATTAAGGTTTCAACAATTTTAAGCCTATTTAAAACAATTTTATATGAAGAAACTTAACAATGCTTGTGTGAATTATTTCCTTGTAGAATAACACACTGTTGGGTGTATATGCCAATACATATGTTTGGTGGTGTAACAGCCATTTTCCATACAAGTGGAGGGATTTTTGAACAGTAACAAATGTACTACTGTGTTGAAATCTGCATTTCTTGGGGGAAAAAAATGTATCTGGAACACAATGAAGAATTCATTAAGACCTTTTATTTTTAAAAAGTTAATTCTTATTAATTCCTTAATAGCAAGAATTCTTTTAACAATGCAATAGTATTGCTAAGGGAGCATGGTACGCTCATCCCCAGAGGTGCAAAGCCAAGCAAGACAAACACTGTCTGGGGCACTGGAAGTTGAGACTGAAAACTCACAGAGCTGACAAGTCCTAAAGCTTCTATAATTGATCCACCCAGAATTAAAGTTTATACCTTAAATTTATTTTTGTTCTGATCTGACTGATTATTTTTGTGAATACAGAAGATCTGAGTACTGGAGGCTTTTTAATTCAACAAACCAATTCAGCATATACTTACTAGAGGGGCTCATTATAGACTAAGTGCTGTGCGTATGCATGCATGTGCTCATATGTGCACACATGGAGTGTGCTTCTTCCTTATAATTGTCTATTAAGTGAATAGAGCAGTTATTTCCATTAGTGTAAGAAATGTCCCTTACTCATCCATCCAAGCTTAAGACTCCCAGTGCTGTAGACTGAAGTTCACACTGCAGTCACATCCTGGGTGACAACTCAAGCCCTCATTCTGAAAACTGTCAGAGCTCGGGACCATTTCTGGACAATCTCTGGACCGTCACTAGCGCTGAGCCCTAGATGCATCATGAGTCTAGTATGCGACCAAGTCAGCATGTCAGCACTATTCTGACATAAAAAACTCAAGTTATCTTCCCAAATAAATATGACAGGCCAGAAAGAGAACAGCTCAAGGAGCTGGCCTCCTAGACCTTGGGCCTAGGTACAGAGGTCCTGGACAATTCCCTAGGCACAATCATCAGCTCTGCTGTTCAACCCTGGGTCTAGTAGAGAGGATCAGAGAAGTGGATCTGCGGGCCTACGATTCAGTCCAGCCTGAGGCATCCTGTCCAGATAGCATCACTAGTTCTAGCCAATACCAGACACAAAAAAAAGAGGTCTTCAGAATGATTTCTTGGGATTTTCTACTACAACAACAGTCTGAGGCACGGGACCCTGAGCAGCCTCACTAGTCCAGGTCAAAGGGCCCAAGGCCAAAAGGGGAACCTTCTAAAAGGGGGCAAGCAGGAAGCAGGGTTCCAAGAGTCCAAGGCAAAAGCTGTCACACTCCTTCTGACCCAGCACAGAAACCCTGCAGCATGACTTCAGATTCATTTTACTGGAAACAAGAATAACACTGTGGCCAGACCAGAATCAGGAGAAGGGGAATTAGACTCCACCTCTTGATGGTAGAGGTCAAGATCATATTGCAGAAGAGCATGGAGTGTGGATGCTGGTCTTGCAACCATATTTGGAAAATAACGCCTGCCACAACCATCTTAGCTGTAATTCTTCTCTGTAGCACTTAGTGTTACTAAAGTTCTTTGTTCCCTTTTTTATATTCTTCACCACACTGCCAAATAATCAAATGATTTATCACCAAAACTTGAGGCCTTCACTTCCCTGGAGTCTGTTGATAGAGGCAGTTAATACGGGAAAATGAAAACAGACATCTGAAAATCAAGAAGGGAGAGCAATAAACAAATTCTCTGGATTGACATACAACTAATCACATATTTATTTGATGACTAAAAAGGGACATAGCACACCTTTTTATACTCTGTCACAGGAAAAGCCAACTTCTGTGAAGAACTGTGCCAAATTCATCAAATAACTATTCAGTCCCTTGCCATAAAGCTTTTACTAATACGTAAAAACTCTTCTATGCTTAGTTCAATGCAACACGATAAGGAAAACACAGAAGATAAGCCTTTGAGCAGTGCCGTTTATATGCCATGGATGGTATTGCTTCCCAAAGACCATGGAACAGATGTGAAGGCATCCTAAGAGTAAAGGGTTGAGCTACTTCGGTAACAAAGATGAAATTAATAGCTTTAGTCTGTTTATCTATTCTCATTCCAATCTGCTCCAGCTTACAATGTCTGGAAGTTTTCATCCTCAGAAAAAGTATGGTACTTTATGAGTCTGTCGTCTTTTGCTAATCTTCAGATGCTGAAACTCATTTTAAATCCATTCCTGTCATTTTGGATTTGCATAAGTGTCTTGCAAGAAAAATCTAAAAAGCAAAGGCTGATTTAGTGTGAATGAACATGCCATAAAACATTTCAAACCTTACATCATTCATGTAAATCTTTCATGATTTAAAAATTTTCAACTTGCCTATAACAAGTATTCCAGTGTCGGGCTAGATGCAATAGCTAAGGCTGAGGTGGTGATTTCATTAAAACCTTTCTCTTGGGACATTTCAAGTTTGGAGGAGGGTGAGAAAAAAAAAGAATCTTCACTTTGGCCTAGAATTTGCAATCTTAGTCATGTGTTTACATGAAACACTAGGTAAGGGAGGAGAAAAATTCTTCAGAGCTTCCTTAAGATAACAAGGCCAAATATATTATTCCCCAAAGAGATGGGCATGGTTTTGGTATCCAAATATTGTCTATATTCAAATCAGTTTGGTTAAAAAATATTTAATTTAGTCAAGTAATTGAAGAATCACTTACATATATGGAATTTGATTTTAATAAATCAGCCTTACTGTATTTCAAATTGGGCACTTTTATACACTATCACTCAGAAAGTAGCTTTCACTCATGAAAAGCAGATCTGACAAATCCTTGCCTTACAAACACATTGCACAAAAAATGCATCTGTGCTAAGCACCTATTTTTCTCAAACACAAGTTGGATATTTATGAATTAATCTAATTCATACCCTTTCAAAATCCTCACTTTAATTTGCACCATAAAAAACAACCATTAGAATTTCAATTGAATTTTTGAAAGTCCCAAACTTGACAATGATTTAAAGGCATCACTCTGTGAATTTTATGACTATATTGATCCAACCTATTTGTTGTTCCAACTTTAAAAAGAGAAATTCCATGAAAAGAAATAACTAAAAAGAATTCTCAATGAAATTTGGCAGATACTAAGAAGAAAATAATCCTTAAATACATATATGTAAATAACATTCTTAGAGTTCTATTAAAAATACAAACTAGTATTATTAAGGGTTGAAAAGGAGAATTTCATTTTTAACCCTTGTGACTTAAAACATTATGCTTTTGCTTTCAAAGTTCTTATTAATGAAAGTTGTTCAGCTTTATTTGGTGAAGAGGCCATTAGCTAGTATCATACACCTGACTACAGAGAAAGCGGATAGCACTTGAGAGGTTGAGCCTAATAAGGCCCATTCTCGCCTCTGACGGTGTGCACAGCTGTCACCTTCACAGTTTGTATTAAGGACCGTAACAAGGGAAGTGTCCAAAGCAGCTCCTGAGCCAGCGAGTCACAGGGACTTACCATCAGATGTATTGTTTTACATGGACCATTCTTTTATGTTTTACTATATAAATGCCACAAACATATACTACATAAATACTACATGGAGTGAGGAGTCATCCTTTCAATTTGGAACAATACTATCCTCATCCTCACTCCCAGCCCCACCATGCACTATTTCTGCAGAGATACTTTAAATGTTACTATTGAAAGTGATGAAACCACACAGTATCTAATGTAAGCATCTGTAACACTTAACGATACATCTAATCCTTTTAATACATCTCTTTTTCACTCTCCCTCATAACTGAATTCTCCATAGTACTTGCCTCTAACCTCTTTCAGATAATGTTGATAGTCATAAAATCTTCTGAGTATGCTAAAAAAAAAACCCATTGAATTATAAATTCTAAAAAGGTGTTAGTGTTATGGTTTGTAAATCGTAACTTTTTTTTAAAAAAAAGAGGAAGGACTCCAAGATATAGAAAAAGAGCCATCACAATAGGTCAGTGATTACTTAGAAAGTTAAAAATATTTCAGTGTATATTTCACAATATTGCCCTAGGATTCTCTGTTATAGTAAGCCTGATAAATGCTCTAGTAGTTTGCATTTTGGCAGGCACCCGAGGTTACTCCTGATGTAGGTGACCTCCAGGGCATCCTTGGAAAATAATAATATTTTTGCAGGAATGAAAAAAAAAAATGCCCAAGTATAAGCAATGGAGTGGAAAGAGAGAAGGATGGAATTGTATGGGGCATCATTCTCATTTTTAAGCTAATCTACTATTATGAGTTCATCCATGCTTGTTGATTAATAAGACTTCACCATCAGGGCTTGAATGTTTATATTAAAACAGAGGCTATTGAAAGAGGTTATTTTAATTCAAAATAAGTGAAATTGATGAGAAATCTTAGACATAAGCTTAGATTAATGGGGAAGATAAGTGGTGACAGATTAAGTTGTTTTATTTTTTCCCTGAAAACATACCACATAAGTGGCTTCCTAATTGTCCATGTATACAACCAGCTTTATTCTCATGCCTTTTGACATCTCAAAGATACAATTTGACAATCAGAGTGATATAAAATACTGACTCTAAAATATTCACGAAGTAACCAAGAAAGTCATCACATGCATACTAGACTTTGGTGTGGTCTTCAGTTCTGGAAGAAACAGCAAAATAATCTATACAAAGTAATGTAAACCAGACCTGAAAGATTTAAAGCCATTAACAAGACTTTCACTGAAGACATGGTATGAATAAATGGGGTTACCTGAATTTGCCTCAAGAGACATTTAAACAAGTTATATACTGCTTTCTTCATATTCTTTTGCCATGTAGGTGAATTCCCACTTACTGTTTTAATATCATTACAAAAGCAATGGAGAACAATACATATTCCTGCTAATATCATGAGCATCAAGTTATTAATTACATATCTAGAGTATATTTAAATGGTTGCTGGCTTGCTTATGTAAAGATATAATTCTGTCTAAAATAGCTAAGGATACTTTAAATTTGAAATATAATTTGTAATCACCCTGAATACACTACCATTAAAAAACACAGTCCATCATGATCATTTGTCCTCTGATGTCTTAATTATGGGAAAAAAAAAAAGGATGAACCAATTTCAGGAAGAAGACAAAGCTTGTACCTTCTGAAAAGCACTAGAACCTAACTCTGAATCAGGAAGACCAATAATCTAAAACAAACTTTGTTCATTCTAAAATAGTTTTTCACTGTTTTTAAAAATTGTATGTAGTTATTTATTAGAATTTCATTTGGGATGGAAATCTTTAATATTGTTGTCAACTTAGACTCTTTGCAGTGTCTTTTCCCTACTTACCTTCCTCCTTGCTGTTAACTGCCTCACTGAATATCAGTTCCACAGTTTGCACCCACACAGCTAACTTGACCTACTTCCTTAGCTTTACTGTAGCATTGAGTTGTGTCAATTATCACCTTTTCACAATAAGTGCAAAATCTATAAAATTCCTAATATCATTATTGTGGACCAGAATTTCAGGTCTTGGCAATCACAGTAAAAAGACACACTCCTATCATGACAAAAATACAAACTCCTAAAATGCATATGGTACATGATAGTTTTCAGAGTGATTCATTCAACGATTAATCATCAAGTGGCCACTAAGAAGTCAGCAATATAGCTGGTGTTACAAATACCAAGACAAATAAGACATTAACCCTCTCCTCAAGGGCACAGTCTAATAAAGATTACTGATACTTTACCACAAAGATGCAATAAAGCATTGTAAAGTGCTGTAATAGGCATATATAAGAAACAAGAGAACAACAGGTAAGAGTAGCTATTCCTACTAGGATGTGGAAAGAAGGGTTCCTAAAAGGTCATACCAAAAAAAAAAAAAAAAGCTTAATGTGAAAAATATTAAGCAATCTTTTGTTTGATGAACAAAGATTATGTATCAGTCAGGATTCACAAAGGAAAAAGATGGCATACTTCAAGTAAACTATCATGTGGAGGATTTATTTACAAAGATCATTTATTTCTGAATAACTTAATTTCTGTACTAGATAAAAACTTGACAACTTTCACAAGACATAATACTTGTATACTTCATAAGAATAAATGCCATCACTTAAGCATGTACCCTGAGTCAAGTGCTTCACTTATTCACTTCAGGTCAGTCGCTCAGTCATGTCAGACTCTTTGCAATCCCATGGACTGCAGCACACCAGGCCTCCCTGTCCATCACCAACTCCCAGAATTTACTCAAACTCATGTCCATCACATTGGTGATGCCATCCAACCATCTCATCCTCTGTCGTCCCCTTCTCCTCCCACCTTCAGTCTTTCCCAGAATCAGGGTCTTTTCAAATGAGTCAGCTCTTCGTATCAGGTGGCCAAAGTATTGGAATTTCAGCTTCACCATCAGTCCTCCCAGTGAATATTCAGGACTGATTTCCTTTGGGATGGACTGGTTGGATCTCCTTGCAGTCCAAGGGACTCTCAAGAGTCTTCTCCAACACCGCAGTTCAAAAGCATCAATTCTTCAGCACTTAGCTTTCTTTATACTCCAATTCTCACATCCATACATGACTACTGGAAAAACCATAGCCTTGACTAGATGGAACTTTGTTGGCAAAGTAATGTTTCTGCTTTTTAATATGCTGTCTAGGTTGGTCATAACTTTCCTTCCAAATATTAAGTGTCTTTTAATTTCATGGCTGCAGTCACCATCTGCAGTGATTTTGGAACTCAAAAAACTAAGTCTGCCACTGTTTCCACTGTTTCCCCATTTATTTGCCATGAAGTGATGGGACCAGATGCCACGATTTTAGTTTTCTGAATGTTGAGTTTTAAGCCAACTTTTTCACTATTTTCTTTCACTTTCATCAAGAGGCTCTGTAGTTCTTCTTCATTTTCTGCTATAAGGGTGGTGTCATCTGCACATCTGAGGTTATTGATATTTCTCCCGGCAATCTTGATTCCAGCTTGTGCTTCATTCAGCCCAGCATTTCTCATGATGTACTCTGCATATAAGTTAAATAAGCAGGGTGACAATAAACAGCCTCGACATACTCCTTTCCCAATATGGAAGCAGTCTGTTGTTCCATGTAAAGTTCTCACTGTTGTTTCCTGCCCTGCATACAGATTTCTCAAGGGGCAGGTCAGGTGGTCTGGTGTTCCATCTCTTGAAGAATTTTCCACAGTTTATTGTGACCCACACAGGCACAGGCTTTAACATAGTCAATAAAGCAGAAATCGATGTTTTTCTGGAACTCTCTTGCTTTTTTGATGATCCAGCAGATGCTGGCAATTTGATCTCAGGTTCTTCTGCCTTTTCTAAAACCATTTGAACATCTGGAAAATCACAGTTCATGTATTGTTGAAGCCTGGCTTGGAGAATTTTGAGCATTACTTTACTAGTGTGTGAGATGAGTACAATTGTGTGGTATTTTGAGCATTCTTTGGGATTACCTTTTTTTCTAATTGAAATGAAAACTGACCTTTTCCAGTCCTGTGGCCACTGCTGAGTTTTCCAGATTTGCAGGCATTATGAGTGCAGCACTTTCACAGCATCATCTTTTAGGATTTGAAATAGCTCAACTGGAACTCCATCACCTCCACTAGCTTTGTTCATAATGATGCTTCCTAAGGCCCCACATTCCAGGATGTCTGGCTCTAGGTGAGTGATCACACCATCGTGATCATCTGGGTCATGAAGATCTTTTTTGTATAGTTCTTCTGTGTATTCTTGCCACCTCTTCTTAATATATTCTGTTTCTACTAGGTCCATACCATTTCTGTCCTTTATTGTGCCAATCTTTGCATGAAATGTTCCCTTGGTATCTCTAATTTTCTTGAAGCAATCTCTAGTCTTTCCCATTCTATTGTTTTCCTCTATCTTTGCACTTCAATTATAATATCCCTGTAAAACCCAATATATATTCATTCATTCATTCAGTAAACATTCAGTGAGCCCCTACCATTTGTCAGGTGTTGGTTGAGCATTGGAGATACAGCTGTGAAGAAAGCAATGAAGGTCCTTCCCTTCAATAAAAATTTCATGGTAAGAAGCAGACAAGACACAAGTTAACGAGATAATTTTGGCTAGTGATGAGTATTATAAAGAAAAAAAGCAGGCTTAAGCTGTGGAGGACATGAGAAACTAATTTAGAAAAAAATCTCTCTTAAAAGAAAATATTTGAGAACAGATATAAGTGATGAGAAAGAACCCAGCTTCGAGGACCCGAAAGGAAGGTTTTGGACAGTGGGACGATCAAAAGCAAAGCCAGCTGAATTAACTTGGCATGTCCAAGAAACAGGCTTCACTGAGGTGCATGGAATAAGCAAGGGAGTTCTGGGGGTGGGGGGGTGGGGGGCTACCATCAGACAAGGTGTGAGAAGCCAGGAAAAGCCAGGTTATGTAGGACCTTACAAACTATGTGTTTGTTTTGTCTCCTTTAGAGTACAGAGTACAGTAAGGTTTTCACGCACTCTGTTCACAAGCTGTTTTAAGTGGCAAAGTCCACATTCAAACCATGCCTGTCTCATTCAACCTATTTCACCAGATCAAAATAAAAAGATTCTGTCATTTTACTGACTGTCACTCCCACAAAGTAGGTTAGAGAGCGTAGGCCAAAAATTTTTAAGAAGGTGGTAAAAGCGAAAGATCACCTAGTCTAGTGATTTTTGTACTGGCATATACAATGGTTGTATTATACCCTTGATGCTCAAATTCGACAAATGGAAAAGACATTTCTCTATTTTTATGAAACAGTAACAGATTATGCCTAAGGAAGTTCAAATCATATTCCGAAGTAAATAAGGAAGTTTTCAAATATGTTATATGAATATCTGGTTCACCACAGAGCTCAGTTAAATTTTCTGTGACTAAAAAGTTAAAACCATAAGGTATCACTCCAGTTATGAGAATTTCCTCCGGTTAACCCATTAGAAGCCAAAGTTTCTAAAATGTACTCATCTGCTTGCTGAATGTCAACACTATATTTGAATCCAGTGATTGCTTTGAGAAAAACTGATTGCTACATTTTCAAGCTAAGAAATATGTTGGAGGATGGATTGGAACAGGATAGACATGGAAAGAAAAGATGTGAAAGGTAGGAAATTAGGGTGTATTAAGCAATTGAAACTCATCTGAGTAAAAGCAGAAGCAGTTTTAGTGCCATGTGAATCGTTAAGTCAGCCCTGAATGTCACTGGTTACTATAGGAACCTGGGTAATGGAAAATGAAAACAGCTGGATTTATGACACCCATAAATGTGTTGAACAGCTGCCTACTCACTGCCAATGAATACTGTTGAGTGGTAAATGGTGAGACCTTTACATACAAGTATGTGGGAAGGAAAATGAATAAGTTGATAAATCTTCAAACTTTAAGATATAAATTAAATATTTTAAAATATCTGGGTCATTCTCTTATAAACCACTGGTTTATCCTGAGAGTTAAAAATCATAAAGCTTCTATATATAATTTTTAAAACTTGTATTGAGTTGAAATCAGTCTTCCACAAAAGAAACCTGCAAAGTCTACTGTCAGCTATTTCAAAAATTGCCTCTGATAGTTATAAGAATTCAAAAGTGATGGTTGCATATAACATTAATTACAATTTAGGAAAGCAAAAGGATTCATTCAAAATCACAGTAAACTGCATACACTAGTGTAATATTACAACAAACAGAGTGTTTATCTCGAGTTTTTTTTTCTGATTTCTTCTTTTCTATCCCCAGATCACTGTTTATTTCAGGATCTAATTTACTGATATACAGACAATTGCAATAACCACCTAAACTAATTTTTTTCAAGCTTTCTCCTCCACTGCATTCTCCACATTGCCAGCAGAGTCATCTGTCTAATACAGCTTCCTACTGACACCCAGGATTCCCGAAACCTGTGGGCAACAAGTCAGATCACTTACCTAGGGATACATGGGTCTTGGTAACCTGCATGCAGATAATATTTTTAGTTTCAGTCTTTAAGAGTAGGATGACCTAATGAGTGTGTCCTGCATATCAGAGTACTTTTGATTGTGAAAGAGGGAGCTATTAATATTCACCCTGGGAAAGCAAGCATAAATGACTAACAACAGGCAAATCAGGAAATACTATTGCCTTATGTAAGAGCTTCCGAGGTGGTGCTAGTGGTAAAGAACCCACCTTTCAATGCAGGAGGCATAAGAGACACAGGTTTGACCCCTAGATTGGGAAGATCCCCTGGAGGAGGAAATGGCAACCCACTCCAGTATTCTTGCCTGGGAAATCCCATTGACAGAGAAGCCTGGCGGACTACTGTCCATAGAGTCACAAAGAGTTGGACACAACTCAGTGATGAGCACACAGACCTAAGAGCCAATAGAGAAGACTGCGATGATTCCTCTGTTTTCCAAGATAAATCAGCTGCTCCCTCCTCCGTACTCCTTTTACTACCAGAAATGTGCCTTTATTTAGCAATTTCACATTGTAGTGTGGGTGTTCTTATATTTGGGCTTCCCAGGTCCCTCAATGGTAAAGAATCTACCTGCCAAGCAGGGTATCTGGGCTGGATCCCTGGGTTGGGAAGATCCCCTGAAGAAGGGAATGGCTGGCTACCCACTCCAATACTCTTGCCTGGGAAATGCCATGGACCGAGAAGCCTGGTGGGCTACAGCCCATAGGGTCACAAAAGAGTCAGACACAACTTGGTGAATAAATAACAACAACAATCCTTATATTATTTACCTTGCTAGGTTCATATGTCTAAGAAATAAAAGATGTGTCTTTGTATCCTGAGTAGTAACAAGTTCTGGGTTGGCCAAAAAGATCATTTGGGTTTTTCTGTACCATCTTATTGACCAACCCAATTAAAAGATGTTTAATACATGCTTCTTGATGGTGAATTAATAATGAAGCAGAAGACTAATAGACTTAATTGGAATAAATAAATATCAAAAAAAAATAGGACAAAGGTAGATAGAGGTCTGATCACCCAGGACAATCAATAAAATTATGTTGCACAGGAATTATGTGTAAGTATTCACCCCAAAGGAGAAGAATTTCATACATAAATACTTTACATTGCCTATCCAAAAATATTACATAGTATTTGACATGTGCATTTATTCTTCCAGATGAAAATATAACCTTGCATTCTTCCTTTAGCTGATGATATACAAGATAAAATAAAAAAATTTTTATCCTGGTTTTAAAATACTTTGCAACATGTTAAATAGTATTCGAGCATTCGTTATGGTTCCAAAGGCATCTCTTTCCAATCACTCAGGATGCTAGCATTCCTTTTCAAATTCTCAGGAAGGTATGATCCTGCAGTTACTCTGCTTAACTGATTAGATCATTCTCACTTTACTTCTTACAAATGTTCCTCACCTGAGTGACGTTTCCCACACAGGAACATCACAGCTAAATCTGCGTAGTCACCACAGCAGAAGTAAGTGAACCAATGATGTAACTCTCATCAAAAAATCTATGACCCCAAATGATGCATCATCACAGATCCTGATTTTAAAAAATACTCAGATTTTTAAGTCTATTTTCTTATTTTGCAGAAGCAAACTTTTGATTTTGAAAACATCTGATTGAGAATGATATAAAGTGTTTTAAAATGAGAATGTATGTATATGTGCAAGACTTTGTTTTACTAGTTTTAGTTGACTTCAGCAATCTTCATGAGACAAATAATCTTTCTTAGTAAAATATAAGGAGAGGGCCCTCCTCTAAAATCCTGCAAGTCCTCACCCTAAGCAAACCCCAGGTCACTTTTTAGAAATCCCAATACAGCTTCATCAGCCCCAAAACCCAATCACCTGGGATCCTCAATCCAGTATTCACAAACAAATTTTATCAAACATACTTGATGCCAATTATTTCCAACCCATCTTCACCCCCAACCT
This sequence comes from Odocoileus virginianus, assembly GCF_023699985.2. Classification (NCBI taxonomy): domain Eukaryota; kingdom Metazoa; phylum Chordata; class Mammalia; order Artiodactyla; family Cervidae; genus Odocoileus; species Odocoileus virginianus. The sequence continues at coordinate 31,397,276 of NC_069679.1, forward strand.
TCTTTTCCTTCTCTGCACTTTCTCCTATATCCTCCCACTAATTTTCTTTTGATAAAATTTTATTAGAAAAAATAATATGCTTTTATTTCAGATGATTTAGAGAAGATTTTAAAAGCAAAAAGAATAAAAGTCATTCATAGGAATACCAACATCCAGATATACACTGATTACATATACAGGACATTCATTGCCTGCATCATTTGGAATCATGCCTTCTAGAAACTTCCCCTGCCCATAGCCCCAGGCCATGAGACAGAATCAGAGGCCTTGCTTTACCACGTGACCTCATGCTCCTGGCCACAGCAGAGTAGGAAGCCAGTTCCTGACTAGCTAGAAGTCAATTTCATTCACAATTTGTCTCAAAAATTTGAGTTAACATTCAAGGAGACTGATGGTGACCATGGTAGTTATCACTGACATTTATGTGTCATATAAGCAGATTAAGAGGGGTGGTGGAGACAGGAAGAAGCACAGAAACCAGAAATAAGACAAACCATGCAGTCCTTGAGAGGCAGAGAAATTGGGAAATCAATTCTCAATGGTTCCTTTGAGCTGGTTCCCAGAGGTATAGCAACAATTCAGTGCCTGCATCTGTAAAACTTCATTTTATCTTTACAATAATTCCCTACCACCTTTATTCTGTCATTTTTACTGTGTTATATGCACAGTTACACATATAAATTTCTTTATTATGAAATGATGCCATGGCATGCTCTAATGTTAGATACTAACATGAGAAATTAATTGGACCATAAAGAAAGCTGAGCACTGCAGAATTAATGCTTTTGAACTGTGGTATTAGAGAAAGCCTCTTGAGAATCCCTTGGACTGCAAGGGGATCCAACCAGTCATTCCTAAAGGAAATCAATTCTGAATTTTCACTGGAAGGACTGATGCTGAAGCTGAAACTCCAATACTTTGGCCACCTGATGTGAAGAACCGACTCATTGGAAAAGACCCTGATGCTGGGAAAGATTGAAGGCAGGAGAATAAGGAGATGACAGAGGATGAAATGGTTGGAAGGCATCACTGACTCAACAGACATGGGTTTGGGTGGACTCCGGGAGATGGTGATGGACAGGGAAGCCTGGCGTGCTGCAGTCCATGGGGTCGCAAAGAGTCAGACAGAGCTTAGCGACCGACCTGAACTAAACTCATCCTCAACAACTCTTCTCATTCCTTCACCATGAATTTTATTTTTTAAACATGTCTCAAATCCATCCCCTCCTATTAATCCCTGCTATAATTTCTTGCCTCTATCATTACAACAGCTTCTTAAATCAGTGTCTATGAGTCTCCCTTCACACAGCTGTCAAATATCTAACTAAGATGAATTTAATTGTGACGCCACAGCTTAAAGCCCTCAAATGGCTCCAGACAGTTCAGAGATAAGGGCAGGCTGCTTACCAGCACATGTTCACAAGCTTCCATGACCAGGTCCTGATCCATCTCTACAGCCTGTGCATACCATGCTGTCCTCCTCTCCAATCCTTGGCTCATGGTTTTTTTTTTTTTTCCACCTATCTTATTCCCATTCCCCTAACAAACCAAATCCAACTGCTCTAGTATGATCAGCCTGTCACTTTCCTCAGAAGTCCCTGAGCCCTTTGAGTACCATGCCTGCTATAATGCTGCATAGATAACACTCGGTACTTATTCATAAATATCCATGTGTTTGTGTATTATTGAGTAATCATAAACTCTTCATGAGGGCTTCATCTTTTCCATGCTTATATCCCCTAGAAAAAATACAATGCCTGGTACATAGTAGATGTCTAATGTTCATTATTTGTTTGTTGAAGTATTAAATGAATATTGAGAAATGGAACATTTATCTCATATCTATAAATAGGGATGCCACAGCCATCTGTGATTCCACCCCTCACAATATGAATTTCTGAGCCTGGAGGACATCCAGAAAGAACAATGCCTGTTATCCAGCAGCCATGAGCCCTCACCTTGGTGAGCACTGAGGAGCTGGGGGTTGGGGGGGTTGGGGCTGGGTGGGGGGTTGCTGTGCATGTGTGCTTGCCCAATCCTGTCTGACTCTTTGAGACCCCATGGGCTGTAGCCCACCTGGCTCCTCTGTCCACTGGATTTTCCAGGCAAGAATACTGAGGTGGGTTGCCATTTCCTACTCCAGGGGATCTTCCCAACCCAGGGATCAAACTCAAGTCTCCTGTGCCTCCTACATTGCAGGCAGATCCTTTACTGTTTGAGTCATCAGCGGAGTCAGGGAGGGATTTTAAAAATGTAGGATACTGGCCCCAGGTAACGGAGATGCATATGAAAGGAATGAGTTCGGTAAACCCAAACTCTTGCATCTTCCCATACATAGAAAAGCCCTAAATTCCTCACTGGAGCTATCTGGTTTCCTTAACTAACAATAATCTTTTGATATTCAGACTACCTGCTCCTTGTTGCAAACTTCTATATAAACTGACTCCTCCTTCCACCTCCTTATAACAATTTTCTCAGGGTTACTTGAGATGCTGTCTATGGGGCTTGAAGTCCTAAAACTTCCCACCAAATAAAACATAACTCTCAACTTCTAGGTTGTGACTATTTTCGAAGTCAACAATATATGTGTGAACAGATAAATTTGCAAGTGGAAGGATGAGTGACTGAGACATCTCTCTTATGCTCACAACCAGATCATAAAGAAAGCAAATATTTCCATAGAGTGGCATACACTTTTCATGATCTTAAAACCTGTACTGTAAGTTTAATAAAATTGCAGCTTTCTGATTTTGTAAGTACTTTAACCATACAGTGTACAAAAACTTCTCTTGGATGGAGGGGGCATGAACATATTCTAGAGGGAGAATTCAATTAACCTGATAATGAGACTCAGGCAGTCAGAACCCTCCAAAGCCAGGACAGCACACCGGGCCATTTAGGCAGGAAGACTCAGGTGCCTTCCTTAAAGATGAAGAATAGACAGCTCACTACAATTTTATATCCCACTGGGGCAAGGTGAGAAATACTTCTAAAATATTTAAGCCAATCTAATATTTTAAACTATTATTTCACCCCCATAATTTATTTATATCAACCATTATGCTAATTATCAAGCTATTAATTCTGCCAATGAAAACCCATTGCTAATGTGCTAATTGACTAATCTTCAGTGCTAGGGATAAAGAAAGCTAAAGCACTTGTAATAACGCCTCTGGAATGTGGCCTTGCTAATTAAATGTTAGTAGACCACCCCTGGAGTGTGAATACTGAATTAAGGCAACCGACTGCCCCTCTGGTGGAAATTAAAGCTAACTAATGCACATTTACATCATACTGTTTACTGAAGTATTATAAAGTAGACTACAGACATCTTAATGGCGACCAACAACATGAATATAAACCCCAACTAGGAATAAAAGAACTCCCAAACGCTGGTCTAGCTCTTCCACAGGGTGAGAAAACTGTGGTCCTAGATTTATTTTCTAAGTGAGTCTGCATGCACTTAACAAATGTGGTCTCTGCAATCAATATTTAAGAGAAGAGACAAGGAAATATATTAGATGTACCTGTCTAAATGTTTAGCACTACATCTCAGAGGAAAATGTTTCCTCATGTCTTTATTATGTCATCAGTGTATGACCTGAGGTATAAATATAAATTTCCCCAAGGTGCTTTTTATGAACAAGAGAGAAAATAAATAAGAGCTTTCAGCATTCTAAGATACAATGCTTTCTTCTTTAATATTATCGTACTAATCTTTACCTCTGTAATGGTGATGAAATACATGTGGCATTATTGTTATTTAGTCTTGAATAAGACATATTAGCAAAGTTAATCCAAGGGAGATGCACTGTATCATGCCTCTGAAACCTGCGGCATGAATAGAGTTCTCAAACCTGCAGGAAAAAGATATAATTTTCTTTTGGAAGTCAAAACATCATAGATCAACACATGGTGCAGCTTATGGAAAAGCATTTTGATCTATTTCCTTTCATTTATCTAAGATATGAATAGTAGTCAATTTCATATCTCAAATATGGTTTTCTGTGTCACATGCCTGAAATACTATAGGTGACAAGGAAAGACTCCTGAATGTTAAATAGTAAATCTTTGCTCAGTTCTTACAAAGAATGACAAAAATTGGCTCAAGAACAAGGGTAAGTGTTGATATACTGAGGCAATTTTAATTTTCCATGTCAGCATATTGGTGAAGCAATGCACACACACACACATGCACACACCAAATACGTTGTAACCATATTTCCTCTTTTACAAAATAGATGGATTAGATGTTTTATAATGTTTTATATTATTATGTTTTATAAATTAGTTACTTCATCTCAACTCTGAATAACTTAAATAGGGTTTGGTCAAAAACACAGTTCTGTTTTCTGTTACCTAAGACCCACTTGACTCTGCAGAATCCATTTGATCTGGAACAAAAGCTTTATAGCACTCTGTAAGTTCATCACGCTGATAAGTCAGGTTTTTCTATTTTGGGTTTTCATTAGTCTCTGTTCAAGAACACAATGCCAAAAACGCAGCTAATCTATTCAGAAGAAAACTATGATGAGAGAAATTATTTTATGTAAGATTTACTCTAAGCAAACTAGTGGGGAAAAACAAGTGGTTATGTTTTTGTTTTAGTTTTGGCAGATTGTAGAAATTCTACTTTTAGTACTGTTAGGCAGTTAGAATAGGAAACAGGAATCTAGAATGGCAGTGGCTAAAACACAAGGAAGGGGAAAGACCTCGAAAATAGAACAAAGGAAGTTCCGAGGACCAGAGTGAGGACCTCAGGTAGAACAAACAGCACCCCTGGCTAGCCCAATTTACACAGGGCAGGCCCAAGGGGAGGAAAAAACATATAAAAAGAGGAGCCAAAGGGTCAGGTGTCTTTTTGTCCCGTGCACGCACTCGTGCAAGCTCTGTCTTCCCTCTCTCTCTGCTCTTTGCATCTTTTCGGTTGGCATGCCCTCATGCCTCGAGGGTGTATTTTCCTTTATTTTCTAAATAAAACTGAGGGAGCTATAACACTGTTTGAGAGCTGTGACATGCCAAGGGCTTTAACATCCGTCGCTTCAAATCTTTGTTGTGATGAGACAGAACCGAGGAGATTACACTCCCCTGACACTACCACGTTTTCTTCCTACTTCACCACTGCCATATTTTGCTGCTATCCACGGTCCACTCAAGGATTGCCACAGGTGCACCCTTTCCTGGGCTGATCCCTTCCCAAGACTATATCCAAACCTGCCTTTTTTCATTCCATTGAAATGTACTGCCCTTATCTCATTTCCTCTGGTCCTAGATGTTTACTGGAAAAGCAAATGAACTAATATACACTATGATATCTGCTCTAATATGGATGTTTCTGTCCTTGAAAAATTCCTGTGTTGAAATCCTAACCCCCAAAGGTGACAGAATTCGGAGGTGAGGTTTAGGGGAGGTGGTTAGATATGGGGCAAAGTCCTTATGAATGATACAAACGCTCTTGTAAAAGAGACCCTGCAGAGCTGTCTGACCCCCTTCCACCATGCAAGAACACAGTGAAAAGAACTATCTAGAAAGTGAGCCCTCACCAAACACCAAATTGACTTGACCCACAATCTTGAACTTGCCAGCCTCCAGGACTGTGAGAAAGAAATTTCTGTTGTTTATAAGCCACCAATCCATGACATTTTATGATATCAGCCTGAGCAGACTAAGACATAATTAATATAAGACAGTGGTTTAATAGGAAATCCCTTAAGGAGTATATTTGAATATTAATACACTCATTAGTCAACAAATATTCATGGAGTGTCTCCAATGCACTAAACACTGTTCTATTCAATGCTGTTAGGGATACATCAATGAAAAATATCAATGGAGAAAGCAGACAACCATCCCTAGTGATGTTACATTCTAGCAAGAAGAGAGACAGAAGTATATTCTTATTGTTATTCATTGTTCACTCACTAAGTTGTGTCCAATTCTTTGCAACCCCATGGACTATAGTCTGCCAGGCTCCCCTGTTCTCCACTATCTCCTAGAGTTTGCTCAGATTCATGACCATTGAACAGGTGATGCTATCTAACGATCTCATCCTCTGCCACCCCCTTCTCTTTTTGCCTTAATGCTGGGATTAAGAAGCTTCCCTCCATAGCTCAGAGGGTAAAGAATCTGCCTCAATGTAGAAGACACAGGAGATGTGGATTCAATCCCTGGATTGGGAAGATCCCCTGGAGGAGAAAATGGCAACCCACTCCAGTATTCTTGCCTGAAAAAATCCCATGGACAGAGGAGTCTGAAAGGCCACAATCCATTGGGTCACTAAAGAGTCAGACACAGTTGAGCAATTAAGCATCATATGGGATCAAAAGACAATTCATTCCATGAAAAGAATAATAAAATAAAACAGGGCAAGAGGGTCACAGTGCAGGGAGGAGAAGGGGACTGCCATCAATGAGAAGGTGACACATGTCCAGAGACCTGAAGGAAGTGGCAAACAAGCTATTGAGATAACTGAGCAAAGCGCCTTCCTGGCAGAGAACAGCCTTCACAAAGGCCTAAAGGCAGGAGCATGTCTGGTTTATCAGAGGAAGAGCAAAGATGACAGTGAGCAGAGTGAGTCAGGAGCAGAGTAGTGAGGAGATCAGAAAGAAGGTGGGGATAGGGACAGACGAGAAACACCAGATTATCTAGGGTCCTGTTAATAAAAGCCCTATGAACTTAACCTTCATTGGTCCAAGGTGATACAGAAATTCTAGTTACAACTGCATATTTATTTCCTTAATTCATTCAGTAATTCTTAAGTGGCCAATGAATGTCAAACATTCCCTGAAGTGTTGAGGATTCAAAAATGGAAAGACTACCTCTGAAGAGTTGATAAATGAGCAGGAATACAAAGCAGGTGATTACAGTTAAAGTGAAAAGTTCTATAATGGGAATATCCATAAGGCACACTCAGAATATAGGAGAAATAGCTCAGTATGGGGCAACAGATAAGACAAAAAGTGGAGAGTCAGGAAGGAGAAGGCTCAACTTGAGCTGAGCTGAGCAGAACTGTAGGTGTCTCTCCTATATGGGAAGGGCAGTCTAGGCAAAAGAAATAGATAAGCAACGTCAGAAAGTAATTTTTAAAAAAGCAATATATTTTCTGGGTATTATAAATAGCTCAGTAGCTTCACAGCAAGAGAATGTGTTGTCTTGTAAGCATCAGAGTAGAATGAGATGTGCATCCTGTCACAGTGCCCTTCTTAATGGATAGATTGGCTTAGGGTCTTTAATTGGAAAAATGGCAGAACTAGCCACTCATGAACTTTTCCATTCCAGTTCAAGTCAGAAATCTATATGGTCATTTATGAAAGTGAAAGTGAATGTTGCTCAGTTGTGTCTGATTCTTTGTGACCCATAGACTATACAGCCCATGGAATTCTCCAGGCCAAAATACTGGAGAGGGTAGCCTTTCCTTTCTCCAGGGGATCTTCCCAACCCAGGGGATCTTCTCAACCCTGGGATCGAACCCAGGTCTCCTGCATTTTAGGTGGATTCTTTACCAGCTGATTCACCAAGGAAGGGGTGCTTGCAACTACAAAGGCATCTCTATTGAAGAAGACAACTGCACAAGGCATGTCAGAGCCTCCTCTGATTCCACAACCCCAGACTCTGCAATTCCATAGCTGGCAAAAACAGCAGCTCTACTTTAAACCCCATCCTCCTCCTCAAGTTACTGTTACTTACATAACTTTTAATCCTCACAACAATTCTTCTAGATAGGCATTATCTGTTTCCACTTTATGTAATATTAGTGGGAAAATGCTTTTTAAAATGACTGAAATAGCTTGCTTCTTTGTTTTAGGTGATCTCTGAATTTCTCTGCAGTAGATAGAGATTTAGTTTAAGTAATTTCAATAATGGGTCATTTTTAGTATTCATCAGAGGCAGCTGACAGAGGCTAGTCTAGGATGGGGGCCATTGAGATGAGGACCACCTGAAAATGTCAGCAGGTGGCATCTCAGGGGAAGGACATCAGCAAGGGAGCCCTCATGACTAAACCAAAAACCTCTAAGAACTGTGACGTCTAATATCCAACTTTATGTGGTTTTCTTAACACTACAGTGATCCTTTCCCTTCCCACTTCTATCATGCCCCAGATAAAGAAAAGAGTAGTATTGATACCCATTTACAGGGCAAAGTTGTGAGGAGAGAACAAAGTTAACAGAAAAGGTAAAATAAATAGAGTTTTAGGAATAGAGGAGAAGGACAATTTCCTGAATATATCTGCCATCATTTTGGTTCCAGAAATGGTCATCCTTGGCCTAACCTATGGATGAAACTTCCCCAATACTTTGAGACTTATCCTTCCCCAGCATCCATCCTCAATTCACCCAGCCATCTTCTTAAGATGCTGACCATCTCCTCTCTTCAGTCATCTGCACTAAGATGTCTGCATTCAAACTGAAATCAAAACCTTCCCCATGGCCTCCACTGCTGGCCCTGATTGGACACCTGTTGATATCTCCAATTCCATCTCCCACCTCTCTTAAGAGGCTTTGTGCCTTTTAACTAAAGAGAAGGCTGTGGGTTTTGTATCTGTTCTTTCACCTGGGAGGGCAAAGACCACTATTCTACCTAGTACCTACTCACTGTTCAGATATCAGTTGAAGTTCTACCTCTCAGAACAGTTTTAAGCCCACTCCTCACCCACAACATTACCTCTATCAGAAATTTATCACAATTTGCAATTGTGTTTTTCTGTTGTTTTGTATTCTGTTCTCCTAACCCACTAGATGTAAATCCTGTAGTTTCCAACTGTACATCAAGAGTTTAGCAGAAGACCTGTTACACAGTAAGTGTTTTGTTGTTTAGTTGCTAAATCATATCCAACTCTCTGTGATCCCATGGACTGTAGCCCACCAGACTCCTCTGTTCATGGGATTTCCCAGGCAAAAATACTGGAGTGAGTTGCTGTGCCCTTCTCCAGGGGATCTTCCCAACACAGGGATCAAACCTGTGTCTCCTGCACTGGCAGGCAGGTTCTTTACCACTGAGTCACCAGAGATGCTCCATACATAAGTTTTCCAATCCATTATTATCAACAAGAAACTTGAAGTCAGGGGAACTAGAGCCAAGTAGGCATCTAGCAAGGCTTCTAGAAGAGATATGGTCTCCACACTAATTTTAGTGAGGTAGACAAACTCTGTCTGGGAAGCAAAAAACAAAAAAGCATTCCTAAGGATGGAAAATAGTGAGATGGCTAAAAAGCAAAAGAGCCAAGAGACAGAGCAGATTTGTTAGGCTAATAAAGAGAAGCATGAAGGTATATTATAGAAGAAAGAGCTATATTTTACATTACCCACTTCCACTTTCTACAAAGTGCCCAAGGACAGAGAACTTGACTTACTACCTCCAAAAATAAATTATTACTTCCAAAGATTTGATAGATTTTCTTGCCATGGCCAGTCATGCCAGTGCCCTCTCCTTCCTTTATGTGACTCATGATGCTTTCTGTGTTCTTTCCAAGGTAAGAAATCAGAATGTGTCTGTTTGACAATATATCTTTTCCACTGCTTTCCAATTTTACAATCATAACTGGAAATAGATTCTTCCATAGTTTATAGCCCTTTTGCCAAAGATAGTAGACATTCACACTCTGATCACCTCTGCTTTTTTCTTCTTAAAGGCAGAAGTGATGCTTCCTGTGTATGAAAGAAGAATAAGTAGGATGTAAGATGAAACTTTAGAGTTTAAACAGAAAAAGAAATCCCAAGCTTCAGGTCTGCTTTATAGACAGTGTTCACAATATCCTTTAGAAAACATATTATGGGTAAATACTATACTGCTCAAAATCATTGGCAACTGCCCTGGGCATTTTCCATACACCGAAGAGTATTTATTAAATGATTAAGGGACACAGGCAGACCCTGAAGAACAAGCAGGTAAGGACTGAACACCGCATGTGTTAGTGTTTTCAATAGGGACCAAACTTTAAGAGATTATTTACAGTCTACAATCAAATATAAACATACAATCAAGTTTATTTGCTTCACAATATTTATCACTAAATTAAAAAAACAATCTTCAACTTCTGATTCCAATTATAATGGTATACAAGGGATGGTATTTACAACCACACAGCTGGACAATAGGCAGTCAAAGTCTCTGATTCCTAAAGAATAAAGGGGGAAAGTTTCAGGAGCCCCAGCACTCCAGTTGACCACCTGGAGTCAGTTTCTAGGCCACAATGCAAGGAAGAAGAACCCAACTAGAGTTCAGAGTTCCACTAAGTGTAAGAAAGAAAGACTGGATTTTGAGGAGGTCAAGACAGCTAGAATGTGCCATCTGTGATGCTGGGAGAAGGGACGTGCCCAGAGAGAGCTCTGGAACATCTTTGGCTAACTACTGATCTGCTCATGTATGAGAGGAAACTACCCAACACCCAGGGAAATAACCTCTGAGAAGTGATAGGCAGAGGTGACACAGGGCTAGAAATGGGTCATATTTTATCAGAGTGGAAATGCCTTGTAATACAAAGAGCTTTAAATAAAGTTCTAAGATATCTCCTTAGTAGTGGGGCTAAATTAGCCCTAGATTAAAAGCTGCTCTGTACCCATCCTAACAAAGTTGAAAGTAAAGCTTCAAATAACCCAATTGATTTCAAGTACCATAACTTTATGCTGGAATAAACTCTAACACAATTTAAAATAATATAACAGAATTTAGGAACTAAGAGCATACAATTTATAATGACCATTATCCAATAAAAACATTACTAGGTATGTGGAGAAAAAGGAACACATGACTCATGACCTAAGAGAAATATCAATAGAAGCAGAACCAGAAATAACAGAGATGGTACAATTAGCATTAAAGTTCATTTAAATGGCTATTATAAATTATATTTCCCATAGTTCACCAAAGTAGAGAAAAATCTGAACATGATGAAAAGAGAAGTGGATGATATAAAAGATGCATACTGAACTTCTAGAGATAAAGTAACAATCTCATCTAGGAAATGGCATTAGAATAAATCATTCAAATAAAATAGATGAGTGAACTTGAAAGAAGCAATAGTAACTATTCAAAATAAAGGAAAGAGAGAAAAAATATGGAGGAAAAAGTGAATGGGCCATCAGTAATTTATGGATAATATCAAATAATCTAATATACTTGCAGTTAGAGTCCCGGAAGAATAGAAAGGAACAGAAAATATATATACAATGTCTGAAAAAAAGCCTCTACATCTGATGAATACCAGCAAACCTGAAGCAAGAGAAAATTTAAAAGCCACACAAGGCCCCATCATAATAAAATTGTTAAATACCAGAGGTAAGAGAAAAAATCTTAAAAGCAACTTGAGAGATAGATTATGAAAGATAATGGGATGCTGCCAAATGTTTAACAACATGCTATCTGGGGAAGATAACATGGCTTGTAGTATTTGCGGATTCTATAGTATAAATACTCCCATTTGGCCTATTTCAGTCTGTCAGTCTGATGTTCCTGAATGCTGAGGTTGGAACTGACGCTTACAATCAACTCTCACAAGGCAGTATAAGCTGGCCCCAGCACACCACTGCACACAGGAGAACAAGTTGAAAAATGGTAGCAGATTTCTTTTGAGAAGCAAGGCAAGCAAGAGGACAAAAGCACAGTTAAAGTTAGTTATAGAAAAGAGAGACATCAACTTGGAATTTTTTAATGGAGCAAAATATCTTTCAAAAATAAACATAAAAACTCTTTTACTTAAACAAGAGCTTAACTTAAATGAAAAAGAAGTAACTACCAGCAGACCTACACTACAATAAAGTTCTTAATGCAAACGGAAAATGATGTCAGATAGAAATTTGAAGACAGACAGGAGTGGCAGATTCATCAGTATAGAAGAAAGGCATTTATCTCATTTTTAAACTTTTAAAATGATAACTGACTAGTCAAAGAAGAAATAATAATATATGTAGACATTAATTTCATATGTAGAAGTGAAATGCATCAAACAGTAGCACAAAGGATAAGAAAAAAAAATGGAGCTCTACGAAACTTACATTGTAGGTGAAGAGGTATAATGTTATTTGACACAGACTGTAATAATCTAAACATATAGATTATAAAATATAAAAATGTACATTTTATAAATGTACTTTATAAAATAAAATGGTATAGATTTTAAAACAAATGTAGAAATAAAAATCAAATGCTAATGCAAAAAGGGGAAAGAAAAGGACAAAAAATACAGATAAATGGAAAAACAAATATCAAGATAGTAAATTAGGTGTTCATTTGTAGAAATTGTATTTAATGTAAATTATGTACACAATCCAATTAAAAGGCAGATGGAAAGATTGCATAAAAAGCAAGAGCCTAATATATGCTTTCAAAAAGAAACCCACTTTAAAGATAAAACACAAAAACAAGTTAATAATGAAAGGGTGAAAAAAACTTTTCACATGAACAGTAATTTTTTTTAAGAGTTCAAGTGATTATATTAATATTATACAAATTAAATTTCAGGATGAAAAGCAGGCATTGTCAAAGGAAAAAAATCAATACAAGTGAACTTCATCAAAATTTAAATTTTTTGCTCTTCAAAAGACACTCTTTAGAAACTTTTAAAATAAGTAAGCCATGCTTATTATATTTATAAAATAAATATTAAAGGATTTGTAACCAGAACATAACTGTAAAAACCAACTCAAGTTTTCTAAAAAATGAGTAAATGATTTGGGTAAGCACTTCACCATAGAAGATATACAAATGATGGAGAAATACAGAAAAAGAAACTGAATAAGTGCAAATTAGTCTCAGTGTGATACCATTAAACACCCAGGAAACATCATATTAAAATTTTAAAGATTGATGATAATCAAGTGTTAGTATAAATCATGAAGCATTATAATGCTTACACATTTCTGGTGGGAAAGTAAAAAGGTACAGCAACTTTAGAAAGTAGTTTGACAATGTCTTATAACATTTAACATTCACTTTTATACAACCTAGACACCCCACTCCTAGGTATTTGTCCAAGAGAAATTAAAACATTTGTCTATACAAGGCTTGTACTGGAAGATACAAGGAAGTTTTATTTGTATTAGGTAAAATATTAGAAACAATCCCAATTTCTATTGTTTGACTGGATAAACAAATTGTGTTATGTAAATACGACAGAATACTATTCAATAATAAAAAGGAATAAACATGATATATGCAACAATGTAGATGAATTTTTAAATCATTATGCTATGGAAGAGAGCCCAGACACAAATGACTACCTACTTTCTTATTCCTTTTATATTGAGTTCTACAAAAGGCAAAACTACGGTTACTGAAAATAAATCGGGGTTCCCAGGCCAAGAATAGGATTAGCATTGACTACAAAGGTGCACAGAGAAAATTATAGGTGACAGAAATGTTCTAAGTCATTTTGGTAGTTAGACAACTGTATACATCTGTTAAAACTCACTGAGGCTTTATCAAACATAGTAGAAAAGCTTTTCTATACACACACACACACACACACACACATATAGTATGTATAACATATTTTAGAAAATGTATGAATTGTTGCCTAGCTGAAAAAGTTATGACATTTTAATTCCACTTTTTTCACCTAGTATGAGTAGAATCTCAGATTTCTAATTTATATTCACTCAAAACTTTGATATATTTCCATGTGTTTTGTCATCTAGTATTACTGCTAAAAGTCCAGAAAATGTATTATCTTAGTGAATTTTTAAAAATTTGAACGAGGCTTGAAACTTCTAATCCAATTTTGAGAATATGAAGAAATACTATGTTGTAAAAGAGAAAAACAGGAAATTAACAAGTGATACAGTATTATTAACTAAAGTGCAGATCTTGTTCAAATTTCACAAAATTTTATGCTAGTGTCAATTATTTGTTTTCACATATTATCTTATTCAAGGCTCCACACCATATTTAATTGCATTGAGCAGCTTCAGCTGCATGCAACAAATTTTGATAAATTCTCATTTCATTTTTATTGTACTACAAATATATTCTAATTTTCTGTGTTATAGCTTCTTAGATTTCTCTGTTTAGGCTTCTTAGTGTTATGTCCACCCTCATTTAAAGGTGGACATTTAATATCCAAATACATGAGATTTTGTTTAAAATATCTTTAATATTAATTTCTCATTTTGATACTAATTTCTCATTTAAATACTTTCTTCTCTGCAATCATCCTCTGTGTTTTTTTTCAGTCTAACTTTATTGAGGTTTTCGATGGCTAAGTTGAAGATCTCTCTTGGTAAATATCACACTGCACTTGAAAATATGTGAGTTATTTCCCAATATCTTTTGATATTGATTTCTAACATAATTCCACAGTGATAAGAGAACAGACTCTGTATGATTTCAATACCTTTAGACCATGAAATTTTTGTACCTTGTTTTATGTTCCTGGATATGTTTCCGTGTCTCCTAGTTTACAGACTATGGAAACTTGAAAAGAACTTGTATCCTAGTGTTGTGTGAAAATTGTATAAATCTAATCATGATAAATTGGTTCACAGCACTTTTCAGGTCTACTATACCCTCCTACTTCTGTCTATTCATTAGTTTCCGAGAGTTTGAATATAGAACTCCAATTAAAAATCTTAATTTATCTACTTAAAAAATAATTGTAATATATAGTGGAATATAAATAACTTTGTTCTGTATTTTCCAAGTCTCCTATAAATGTGTTCTCATGCTTTCATAATTAAAAAAAAAATTTTTTTAACTAAAGAATTCATTAGAAGACAAACATAAGGCAAAGAATCTGATTTTGTTCTAACAAATACTTTATATTTTCTCAAATTATTATCCCCAAAGATTTAATTTATGTTTGTTACAATTATTAATATTTACTGTCATAAATTAAAACTGAAAAAACAAAAACTCATTGAAATTACTTAACTTTTTATTCATACTTCAATAAGGCAGATTATTAAAGCAAAAAAAAAAAAAAAACTTAAGTTCACTTCTCATCAAAGACACAAACCCAGATAAAACATTGGCTCACTGATACCCATAAATGAGGTATAAGTCTTAACTGAAGTCTGGAATTAATGACAGTTTTAGAGGTGAAAGTCTTAGTTTGTAAGGCCTAGGGAGATCAATTAACTTTTCTTATGTCACACATCTTAATTTGCCTGGACATTCCTGATTTATGCCTGTTTTTCTGATGGCATAATTATTAATGGCACCCTCTTTTACTTCCAATAATGTCCCAGTTGGTATGATGAATTCTAGGTCTACCTATCAGTTCAGTTCAGTTCAGTCACTCAGTTGTGTCCAACTCTTTGTGATCCTGTGGACTGCAGCATGCCAGGGTTCCCTGTCCATCACCAACTCCCGGAGCCTGCTCAAACTCATGTCCATTGAGTTGGTGATGCCATCCAACCATCTCATCCTCTGTCATCCCCTTCTCCTCCCGCCTTCAATCATTCCCAGCATAAGAGTCTTTTCAAATGAGTCAATTCTTCAAATCAGGTGGCCAAAGTATTGGGGTTTCAGCTTCAGCATCAGTCCTTCCAATAAACACCCAGGACTGATCTCCTTTAGGATGGACTGGTTGGATCTCCATGAAGTCCATGGGACTCTCAAGAGTCTTCTCCAACACCACAGTTCAAAAGCATTAATTATTCAGTGCTCAGCTTTTTTAATAGTCCAACTCTCACATCCATACATGACTACTGGAAAAACCAAAGCTTTGACTATAGAAACCTTTGCTGGCAAAGTAATGTCTCTGCTTTTTAATACCATTCAGCAAATTAGTATCATTGCAAAATTTCAAATTACTCCCAACCAGCACTTCCTATTTAATCACACTATCGTCAGTCTATACAGAAGGAAACAAAACATTACCATCTGGAAATCATCTTGTCAGATAGATTTCATAAATAGGAAAATAGATTTTGCCTTACCACATACATTTACACTCACATAACCTCTGACATATGTACATGATGCTTACACATACAAAATTACATACAGGAGTTTGCACTTAGAGCCTCCCCATTTCCCAGAATTCAATGAATACTGACATACATTTTGCCCCAAAGAAGAATGCAACTGTCTCTGAGCATCTTATCTGCCTTTAAGAGGTTACCTGGCCATGCCTATTCACTTCAGTTCTCTGTATCTCAGTTAAACCTCTGTAAAAGTTTAGATTACTTCTGTTAAATTAATATAGCTAAACATCTGTGACCCTGTATTTGAGAACCAACTTAACATATGCTATGGGTTGAATTGTATCCTCCCCAAAAGGTATTAAATCTTAACCTCCAATATCACAGAATGTGGCTAGACACAATTAGTTGAGATAAAGTCATACTGAATGGAGGACCCCTTAATCCAATATGACTGATGTCCTTATAAAAAGAAGAGAAGAGACATAGACAAAGGCACCGTGGGAGAAGATAGCCATGTTATGCAGGCAGAGGTTCGAGTGATGCCCTTAAAGCCAAGGAATGTTAAGGAATGCCAGCAACCACCAGGAGTTATTAATAGAAGAGGCACAGAAGGATTCTCCCCTACAGGTTTCAGAGGAAGTCTAGCCCTACCAACCCCAACTCCATGATTTTGGACTTATAGACTCCGGGACTGTGAGACAATAAATTTCTGTTGTTCCAATCCACCCAGTTTGTACTAATTTCTTATGGTAGTCCTAAGAAAGTAATACAGGAGGTGACCTACTTCATAAATATTCAAATACCAGTATTACAAATTTTTACTAAAATTGATACCTTTACTTTCTAATTCTCACTGGCTGAATCTTAGGATGTTTTATCAACCTTCTATCTCTCACCATTATTACCAATTTAGGTGAAGTCATGTCTCACATCTAGCTTTTATAGAAACTTACATAGCTTAAAACACTGTTAAATACCAATCTTTCCTGTTATTATCCCATCACCATGACAACACATGCCTCTTCTATGTTTCCAAAAATCAGAGAGACTCAGAAACTTATGAAACTGTGTACAAGCCCCTGTGTCCTTGTCTTTTGAAGTAAAATGTTGACTCAAGAATTAATGATTGGAAAATTAAAAGGTTAGAAACAAAGAATAGCTGTTGGACCAAGGAATACGTAACAATTTAGACTATAATTCTACCACATAACAGCATCACTGAGCTCCCAGTTCCCCAAAAAATATATATAAAGGCCTGACATACATTCCTAAATTTTTTTATAGGAAGATGAAAACTGCTGAGCACTAGAACATAGGGCCTAGACTGGTTGAAACCAGAAGGTTGAGCAGGCTTGAAACTTCACCGTGATGCCAACCAATCCAAGAACTATCCACAAGCTGATCATGCCCTGCTCCTTTCACACTATAAAACTCCTCACTACCCCCTCTAGGGTGGGTCACAGGGTCTTCAGGGCATTAGCCCACTGTGGCACCCTTTGCCTGGCAAAACAATCAAAGCTACTCTTTTCTACTTCACCCAAAACTTTGTCTCCATGTTTCTATTCAGCACCAGAGAACAGAGACTGAGTTTCAGCAACACTTAACTCTATATATGGGGATGGTTCAGTCCATTCAGGATGCTATAACAAAACCAAAACCTGGATGACTTACAAACAACAAGCATTTATTTCTGACAGTTCTGAAGGTTGAGAAGTTCAAGATCATGGTGTTAGCAGATTCAGCATCTGGTGAGAACATGCTTCCTACTTCATAGATGGTGTCTTTCTGCTATATCTTTACAAAATGAAAGAAGATAGGAAACTCTGGCCTCTTTTAAGTGAACACTAATCCCATTCATGAAGGTATTGCCCTCATGACCTAATTACCTCCCAAAATTCCTCCCAATACCATCACCTTGAGGGTTATAATTTCAACTCATGAATTGAAACAAACTTTTAGGCCATAGCAGTGAATAAATTAAGTAAGAGGCAGCAAAATGTTATCAGAATAGATGGAAATAGAATCCTGGTTTCTTTCCCCTCAACCTTTGTATATCTTTCCTTGAGAAAGCCGTTCTATCCAGTGGTTACTCCTACACTTTTCTGGCATTTCACTGTATGTAGTACCAGCCAAGCAATATTAAATAACCTTCGACATGGGATAGTGTATTATTACTTAAAACCTTATGTATCCCCCAAGTTCAGGAAAAGATCGCATGGAACATGGCAATAATTGAAATAATGTGTGGTCTATATTAAATGAATATCATAGACAAGCAACTCTCAACTTAGATGGCCCTATCAGAATCACTAATGAGGGGTCTCCAACACCACTACCCACATTCTCCTGACCACATGAAAACCATGACTTAATGGAAGCACTCTTTTCAAATCACTGCAAAATCCTCAACTGTGTTAGAGAGAATGGAGAAAATGGCAATGATTTCTATAGATCCTCATCTATCTTGTCCATTTAGTGACCTTAGAATGGATTAAAAATGTGTTCATTTTTTAGAAAATATAAGTTTACAAACACTTTGTATAGTAGGGTCTTAATTTTCTTTTTTAATATTTTTTGTGGTAAAATAGCCATAAACCATTGTGGTCATTTTTAAGTATTCAATTCAGTAGCATTAAGTACATCCATAACATTATACAATCCATTTCCAGAATTTTTCCATCATCCTAATTTATACTTTCTTTCCATTAAATAGCTCACTACTCCTCCCTTTCCCAATGTGATCCCATTTTTGTAAGGAAAGTATGGAGCATAGATACCAACTGTCTTAAAGTGTTGGTTTTATTTGACCAACATTCACTAAGTATTTGTTCAGCATCTATCCTGTATTTCCCTAAAATGGGTAAAGGGACTAAAAGTCTTTGGAAACTACTTTGAACTTTGTAGAATAAATGATTCAGAATATTATAGCCCTTAGAAATAATACCTAGCACCATATTAAACAGTATATTGGTGTTCATTATTACTATCACTTATCTTCATATTTATTTTTTATTTTTTATAGAGTGAATTATTTTTAGAATCAAAATAAAGCCTACTACAATTTTTTTTTAAAAACAGAAGGTCCATAAAGTCACTACAAAATAGGTAAAGATTTCCTATCCAAACCATAAAATGGTTACTTTAAAAATGAAAAAAAAAAAAGAAAACTATATGAAGAGAAAGAACCATAGATATAAGCAAACCTATTAATGACACTGTCCCAAAATACAATACTAAACAAGGACCAACTCAGAGAGTAATTATTGCTGTTTAGTTGTGTCCATCTCTTTTGTGACCCCACAGACTATAGCCTGCCAGGCTCCTCTGTCCATGGGATTTTCCAGGCAAGAATACTGGAGTGGGTTGCCATTTCCTTTGCTAGGGGATTTTCCTGACCCAGGGATTGAACCTGAGTCAGGGAAGCCCACCCAGAGAGTAGAACACAGGACAAACTATGGAAGAAAGGTTGGACATGCTGTGTGCCATTTTCAGACTTATCAAGTCTGTTTCTGAACAGACAGGATCCCACAGTCTCTCTAGGGTCTACCTACTACTGTGCTTCTGTTTCAGTCAAGGCTCTGAATTCTTTTAGCTGTGACTCATTTCACTTCAATCCTGGGACCAAGGCTAATTCGTTCAGCTATACAGAGGAATATAATGGCACAAATCCCAATAAGGAACTTCAAAAAAATACAGGATTTAATCTGTGCACAGACCAGCAAGGTTTAGTTCTCTCACCAACATAGGTCTCTATCTTCTCTTTCTTTTGTTCTCC
This sequence comes from Odocoileus virginianus, assembly GCF_023699985.2. Classification (NCBI taxonomy): domain Eukaryota; kingdom Metazoa; phylum Chordata; class Mammalia; order Artiodactyla; family Cervidae; genus Odocoileus; species Odocoileus virginianus. The sequence goes on from NC_069679.1 coordinate 31,416,911, forward strand.
ACACATTTTCTGTCTTGATACCTGTATAGTACCATGAACATTACTGTTATTTATTGCTTCTTTGAACATGAGGGTTTGATAGTTAGTGGTGCAAAGCTTATATCTTCTAATAGATTCCTCTTTCAATACGTGTAAATGACTCCAACTGTTCAAAATGTAGCTCTTTACATTCACAGTTGAACACAGCCATTTGTATTATCTATGCTAGTTAAATTACACAGTCTCAGTTTTATCACTAAATTTCAAGACTACTCAGAAAGTCACTAAATGATGTGTTCTGCTTACCAGAGGAAAAAGATATGTCATCAGGGTCTGATGCTTTAATGTTTTGGGGCCTAATGCCTTATTCAGTCCTTTTTAGTGATTAATCCAGACCACATTTGCATTAATAGTCATAACCCCAGTCACAGGTTTAATTTGTTTTAAACTATATTTAGTCCTTTGGGAGCCTCTATAATGAATTTCATTAAACAGAAAGATTATATAATGTACTCTTTTATGATTAATTAACTCTGTATAAAGATGATAATTATAATTAAACTCATAATTTGATTCAAGTGTCATTATCATAATAATTGATCAAGTCATTTTATCATATAAGTGTTCAAAAACTGCAATGCATGTGAAATAGAAACAAACCTAAATCATGCACAAAATGTAATTTTTACATATATTTCAGAAACTCTCTTTTTTCAGTCCTTTCAGGTAACGGCCACTTCCTGACTCCTCTCCAAATACTTTTTAATCACTCCAAAGATGACAATACTTTTAACTATAAAATTTGCATTTCAAATCAGAATGACTGCATAGCACAGACATATGATATTTTTTTCTTATTTTTTTAATTTACTTATTTATTTTAATTGGAAGCTAATTACTTTACAATATTTTGGCGGTTTTGCCATACATTGACATGAATCAGCAATGGGTGTACATGTGTCCCCCAACCCCAAACCCTTTCCCACCACCCTCCCCCCATCCCATCCTTCAGGGTAGTCCCAGTGCGCCACTTTGAGTACCCTGTTTCATGCATCAAACTTGGACTTGTCCTCTATTTCACATATGGTAATACATATGTTTCATTGGTATTCTCTCAAATCATCACACCCTTGCATTATCCCACAGAGTCCAAAGGACTGTTCTTTATATCTGTGTCCCTTTTGTTGTCTGGAATATAGGGTTATCGTTACCATCTTTCTAAATTCCATACATATGTGTTAATATACTGTATTGGTGTTTCTCTTTCAGACTTACTTCACTCTGTATAGTAGGCTCCAGTTTCATCCACCTCATTAGAACTGATTCAAATGCAGTCTTTTTAAGAGCTGAGTAATATTTAAATCTGTATATGTACCACAGCTTTCTTATCCATTCATCTGCCAATGAACCTCTAGGTTGCTTCCATGTCCTAGCTATTGTCAATAGTGCTGCGATGAACACTGGGGGACATGTGTCACTTTCAGTTCTGGTTTCCTCGATGTGTATACCCAGCAGTGGGGTTGCTGGGTCATATGGCAGTTCTATTTCCATTCTTTAAGGAATTTCCACACTGTTCTCCATAGTGGCTATACTAGTTTGCATTCCCACCAGCAGTGTAAGAGGGTTCCTTTTTCTCTGCGCCCTCTCCAGCATTTGTTTGTAGACTTTTGGAGAGCAGCCATCCTGACTGGCCTGAGATGGTACCTCATTGTGGTTTTGATTTGCATTTCTCTGATAATGAGTGATGTTGAGTATCTTTTCATGTGTTTGTTAGCCATCTGTATGTCTTCTTTGGAGAAATATCTGTTTAGTTCTTTGGCCCATTTTTTGATTGGGTCATTTATTTTTCTGGAATTGAGCTGCAGGAGTTACTTGTGTATTTTTGAGATTAATTCTTTGTCAGTTGCTTCGTTTGCTATTATTGTCTCCCAATCTGAGGACTGTCTTTCCCCCTTGCTTATAGTTTCCTTTGTTGTACAAAAGCTTTTAAGTTTAATTAGATCCCATTTATTTATTTTTGCTTTTATTTCCATTACTCTAGGAGGTGGGTCAGAGAGGATCCTGCTAAGATTTATGTCAGTGAGTGTTCTGCCTATGTTTTCCTCGAGGAGTTTTATAGTTTCTGGTCTTACGTTTAGATCTTTAATCCATTTTGAGTTTATTTTTGTGTATAGTATTACAAAGTTCTCTAGTCTCCTTCTTTTACAAGTGGTTGACCATTTTTCCCAGCACCACTTGTTAGAGAGATTGTCTTTTGTCCATTGTATATTCTTGCCTCCTTTGTCAAAGATAAGGTGTCCATAGGTGCATGGATTTATCTCTGGGCTTTCTATTTTGTTCCATTGATCTATGTTTCTGTCTTTGTGCCAGTACCATACTGTCTTGATGACTGTAGCTTTGTAGTAAAGTCTGAAGTCAGGCAGCTTGATTCCTGCCATTCCATTCTTCTTTCTCAAGACTGTCTTGGCTATTTGATATTTTTTTGTATTTCCATACAAACTGTGAAATTATTTGTTCTAGTTCTCTGAAAAACACCATTGGTACTTTGAGTGATTGCATTGAATCCATAGATTGCTTTGAGTAGTATACTCATTTTCACTATATTGATTCTACTGATCTATGAACATGGTATATTTCTCCATCTATTTGTGTCCTCTTTGATTTCTTTCATCAGTGTTTTATAATTTTCTATATATAAGTCTTTTGTTTCTTTAGGTTAATTTATTCCTAAGTATTTTATTCTTTTCATCACAATGGTGAATAGTATTGTTTCCTTAATTTCTCTTTCTGTTTTCTCATTGTTAGTATATAGGAATGCGAGGGATTTCTGTGTGTTAATTTTATATCCTGCAACTTTACTATATTCATTGATTAGCTCTAGTAATTTTCTGGTGGCATCTTGAGGGTTTTCTATGTAGAGGATCATGTCATCTGCAAACAGTGAGAGTTTTACTTCTTCTTTTCCAATCTGGATTCCTTTTATTTCTTTTTCTTCTCTGACGATTGTGGATAAAACTTCCAAAACTATGTAGAATAGTAGTGGTGAGAGTGGGCACCCTTGTCTTGTTCCTGACTTTAGGGGAAATGCTTTCAATTTTTTGCCATTGAGGATAATGTTTGCTGTAGGTTTATCATATATGCTCTTATTACGTTGAGGTATGTTCTTTCTATGCCTGCTTTCTGGAGAGTTTTTTTTTTTTTTTATCATAAATGGGTGTTGAATTTTGTCAAAGACTTCCTCTGCATTATTGAGATAATCATATGGTGTTTATATTTCAATTTGTTAATGTGATATATTACATTGATTGACCTGCAGATATTGAAGAATCCTTGCATCCCTGGGATAAAGCCCACTTGGTCATGGTGTATGATCTTTTTAATATGTTGTTGGATTCTGTTTGCTAGAAACTTGTTGAGAAATTTTCCATCTATGTTCATCAGTGATATTGACCTGTAGTTTACTTTTTTTGTGACATCTTTGTCTGGTTTTGGTATTAAGGTGATGGTGGCCTCACAGAATGAGTTCAGGAGTTTACCTTCCTCTGCAATTTTCTGGAAGAGTTTGAGTAGGATAGGTGTTAGCTCTTCTCTAAATTTTTGGTAGAATTCACCTGTGAAGCCATCTGGTCCTGGGCTTTTGTTTGTTGGAAGATTTTTTATTACAGTTTCAATTTCTGTGCTTGTGATGGTTAAGGTTTTCTATTTCTTCATGGTTCAGTTTTGGAAGGTTATACTTTTCTAAGAATTCATCCATTTCTTCCAAGTTGTCCATTTCATTGGTGTATAGTTGCTGATAGTAGTCTCTTATGATCCTTTGTATTTCTGTGTTGCCTGTTGTGATTTTTCCATTTTCATTTCTAATTCTGTTGATTTTATTCTTCTACCTTTTTTTCTTCATGAGTCTGGCTAATGGTTTGTCTATTTTATTTATCTTCTCAAAGAACCAGCTTTTAGTTTCGTTGATTTTTGCTATAGTCACCTTTGATTCTTTTTCGTTTATTTCTGCCCTAATTTTTATGATTTCTTTCCTTCTACACACCCTGGGGTTCTTCATTTCTTCTGTTTCTAGCCACTTTAGGTGTAAAGTTAGGTTACTTATTTGATTTTCCTCTTATTTCTTGAGGTAAGCTTGTGTTGCTATCAACCTTCCCCTTAGCACTGCTTTTACTCAACCACATAGGTTTTGGATTGTCATGTTTTCATTTTCATTTCTTTCTATGCAAATTTTGATTTCCTTTTTTATTTCTTGCATGACTTGCTGGTTATTCAGAAGTGTGTCATTTAGCCTCCATATGTTTGTATTTTTAATAGTTTTTTCCCTGTAGTTGACATCTAATATTACTGCATTGTAATCAGAAAAGATGCTTGAAATGATATCAGTTTTTTTTTAAATACCAAGGCTAGATTTATGGCCCAGGATATGTTCTATCCTGGAGAATGTTCCATGTGCACTTGAGGAAAAGGTGAAACATTCTATAGATATCAATTAGGTCTAACTGGTAAAGTGTATTATTTCAAGTTTGTGTTTCCCTACTAATTTTCTGTTTGGTTGACATATCCACAGGTCTGAGTTGGGTATTAAAGTCTCCCACTATTGTGTTACTGTTAACTTCCCCTTTCATACTTGTTAGCATTTGCCTTATGTATTGATGTGCTCCTATGTTGGGTGCATATATATTTATAATTGTTATATCCTCTTCTTGCATTGATCCTCTGATCATTTTGTAGTGTCCTTCTTTGTCTTTATTCACAGCCTTTATTTCAAAGTCTATTTTACCTGAGTATTGCTACTCCTGCTTTCTTTTGGTCTCCATTTGTATAAAATATCTTTTTCCAGCCCTTCACTTTCAGTCTGAATGTGTCCTTTCATTTCCATGAGTCTCTTTTAGACAGCATATATAGGTCTTCTTTTGTATCCATTCAGCCAGTCTTTGTCTTTTGGTTGGGGCATTCAACCCACTTGCTGCTGCTAAGTCACTTCAGTCGTGTCCGACTCAGTGTGACCCCATAGACAGCAGCCAACCAGGCTCCCCTGTCCCTGGAATTCTCCAGGCAAGAACACTGGAGTGGGTTGCCATTTCCTTCTCCAATGCTTGGAAGTGAAAATGAAGTTGTTCAGTTGTGTCCGACTCTTAGTGACCCCTTGGACTGCAGCCTACCAGGTTCCTCCGTCCATGGGATTTTCCAGGCAAGAGTACTTTAGTGGGGTGCCATTGCCAACCCACTTACATATGGGTAATTATTGATAAGTATGATCCTGTTGTCATTTACTTTGTTGTTTTGGGTTCAATTTTATAAACCTTTTCTGTTTCCTGTCTAGAGAAGATTCTTTAGCATTTGTTGATTAGCTGCTTTGGTAGTGCTGAATTCTCTCAGCTTTTGCTTGTCTCTAAAGCTTTTGATTTCTCCTTCATATTTGAATGAGATCCTTGCTGGGTACAGTAATCTGTGTTGTAGGTTTTTCTCTTTCATCACTTTAAGTATGTCCTGCCATTCCCTTCTGGCCTGAAGAGTTTCTATCGAAAGATCAGCTGTTATCCTTATGGGGTTCCCCTTGAGCGTTATGTGTTGCTTTTCCCTTGCTGCTTTTAATATTTGCCCTGTGTATTTGGTCTTCTTTAGTTTGATTAATATGTGTCTTGTGGTGTTTTGCCTTGGGTTTATCCTGTTTGGGACTCTCTGGGTTTTGTGGACCTGGGTGGCTATTTCCTTCCCCATTTTAGAAAAGTTTTCAACTATTATCTCCTCAGGTATCTTCTCATGGCCTTTCTTTTTGTCTTCTTCTTCTGGGACTCCTATGATTCGAATGTTGGAGCATTTAACATTGTCCCAGAGGTCTCTGATGTTTTCCTCATTTTTTAAATTCTTTTTTCCTCTCTCCTTCATTTATTTACACAATTCTATCTTCCACCTCACTTATCCTATCTTCCGCCTCAGTTATTCTACTGTTATTTTCCTCCAGAGTACTTTTGATCTCACTTATTGCATTATTCATTATTGACTGACTCCTTTATTTCTCCTAGGTCCTTATTAAACATTTCTTGCATCTTCTCAATCCTTGTCTCTAGTCTATTTATCTGTAATTCCATTTTTTTTTTCAAGATTTTGGATCATCTTTACTATCATTATTCTGACTTCTTTTTCAGGTAGACTCCCTATGTCTTCCTCTTTTGTTTGGTTTGGAGAGCATTTATCATGTTCCTTTACCTGCTGAATATTTCTCTGCCTTTTCATTTTGTTTAGATTGCTCTGTTTGGGGTGGCCTTTCTGTAGGCTGGAAGTTTGTGGTTCCTCTTCATTGTGGAGGTTCCTGCCTGTGGGTGGGGTTGGATGAGTGGCTCGTCAAGGTTTTCTGGTTACCGGAGCTTGCATCGGTGTTCTGGTGGGTGGAGCTGGATTTCTTCTCTCTGGAGTGCAATGAAGTGTCCAGTAGTGAGTTTTGGGTGTCTATGGGTTTGGCATGGCTTTGGGCAGCCTGTATTTTAATGCTCATTGCTGTGTTCCTGGGTTACTGGAGAATTAGCATGGTATGTCTTGGTCTGGAACTTGTTGGTTCTTGGGTGGAGCTTGGTTTCAATATAGGTATGGAGACTTTTGGATGCGTTCTTGTCTACTAATGGTCCCTGGAATCAGGAATTCTATAGAGTCCTCAAATTTTGGATTTAAGCCTCCTGCCTCTGGCTTTCAGTCTTATTCTTACAGTAGCCCCAAGACTTCTCCATCCATACAGCACAGATTATAAAACATCTAGGTTAATGGTAAAAAAAATTCTCCACAGTGAGGGACATGCAGAGAGATTCACAGAGTTACAAGGAGAAGAGGGAGGAGGGAAATAGAGGTGACCAGGAAGAGAAGAGGGGGTGTCAAAATGGGAGAGAGCAATCTAGCCAGTAATCAATTCCCTATGTGCCCTCCACCGTCTGGAACACCCAGAGAGGTTCATGGAGTTACATAGAGAAGAGAAGACAGAGAAGGGAACTAGAGGTGACCAGGAGGAGAAGAGGGGGAGTCAAAAGGGGAGAGACCAATCAGGCCAGTAATCAGTTCCCTAAGTGTTCTCCACAGCCCAGAACACCCTGAGAGATTCACAGAGTTAAGTAGAAAAGAGAAGAGGGAGGGAGGAGATAGAGGTGACCTGGGGGAGAAAAGGGAGAGTCAAAAGGGGAGAGTAATCAAGCCAATAATCACACCCCTAAGTGAAAATGGATACTGAAGATTAGATTCTTAAAGGTACAAAATTGATAACAAATACCTTAAAGCAAAGATTAAAAATCTAGAGTGGAGGTTAGACTCTCAAAAACACAACATTTAAAATACAAAACAAAGTCAATCACAAAAATTATAAAATATATATATATATGAAATTTGCTTTAAAAATAGGATCTTATTTTGCAAGGTAAGAGTAGGTTATAAAAATTAAAATTAAATGAGTAACAAAGAACTTCTAAAAAATTTAAAAATGATAATAGTAAAAATATATAGAGAAGTTTCTCTAGAGCTGTTGAGGGCAGTGTGGGGTCAGTCCAGTTTCAGACAGTTCCTTGCTTCAGCTTGTACTTCTTCTCAAGGTCTATAGGCCCCTTCCACTGCTTAATCAATGTTAAATACGGGGTTTTAATCTGTTGCACCTGTCACTTGCAAAGTGGTTCCCTCTTCTTTATTTTGGCTTCCTCTGTTTGCAAATCTCTTCAGTGTCTAATCTCCGCCCTGACACAAGGGGGTGAAGGTGGTCACTTATTTAGGCTTACTTGTTCAGCTGTGTTGTGGGGAGTGGGAGAGCGGAGCCGGGGGTGGGGGGTGGGGCACTGCAAAAAAATATCACTGGTGTGTGTGGGTGGGGTGGTGCTCACAGTGTATGGACCACACTAGGTTTGCCCCAGCTCACGGCGGTGGCGTGTGCTTCCCAGTCTACACTGCTCGGGCTCCAGGTTGCTCTGCAGGGGTACTGTCCAAAGCGGACCCTGCGCTCATGCACTTCCCAGGTCTAAACTGCTCAGGTTCAGGTTCTCGGGCACTCCTCATGGGCACAGACTCGGTTGGGTGTGCGTTTCGTGCCCTTCCCAGGTCCGAGCAGCTCAGGTGACCAGGTGCTTGGCAAGGACACTGTCCCAGGTGGGCCGTGCATCTTAATCACCTCCCCAGTCCCGGGGGCTCGGTTTCCCAGGTGCGCCAGGAGAGCACCGTCTCAGGTGTGCCCTGTGTCTCCCCTGGGGAACTGATCTCAGGCTGCGACCCTCCTGGCAGATGCCAACCGTCCAGGATCCAGGAAGACATAACTAGCAACCAGGAGCCTGCTCAGTTTGGTGGAGGATGCCCATCTCTGGGCCAAAATTGTTCCTTGCCTTCCGGCTCTGACTGTCACATGCCTGCCTCTCTGCCTCCAGTGGGGGTGGGGGGAGGGAGCCTGTACACAGCCAGCTAGCTCTCATTTGATATTCGCTCAATCCTTTGTTCTGAGAGCCAGACAGGCTGCACATTAGAGCCTTTCGCGGAAAAATTCTCTTTTTTTTCTCTCTCTGGCAATCCCACAGTTTGGGTTACTATCTCAAGGTAGCTCCCTCAGATTGTCTTCAGGGCATTTAGGGCTGGTCCTTACCCCAAGCGCCGATGATGCAGCCCAGGCCTCCCAGTACAGCCCCCACTCACTGATGCTGGACATGAGTGTCTGGGTTACTTCTCTGCTGGCAGTGGCAGTTAGGCACGTATTCTGTGGGGTCTTTTGGGGTTTTTTCTTTCTTTCTTTCTTTCTCTTTTTTCCCTCCTGGTTATGTTGCCTCTGAGATTCCAAAACTCCCCACAGACAAGCCTGTGAGAGGGTTTCCTACTGTTTGGAAACTTCTCCTCCTTCACGACTCCTTCCCCAGGACAGGTCTCTGTCCCTAACTCTTTTCTGTCTCTTTTTGTCTTTTATATTTTGTCCTACCTCCTTTTGAAGAGAATGGGCTGCCTTTCTGGGTGTCTGGTGTCCTCTGCCAGCGTTCAGAAGTTGTTTTGTGGAAATTATTCAGCATTCAAATTTGATGAATTTGTGGGGGAGAAAGTGGTCTCCCTATCCTATTCTCCACCATCTTGGGACCACCCAGATACTTTTGTTTTTAAAATACAGGATTTGCTACTTCCCTCAGGTTAATGAAATTGATGGACAGCATTGATCAGAACCCCTATGAAATACACTCTCAGAAGTATGACCGGGGACACCTGGCAGGAGGTAATACAGAATATTCCTATTTCAAAACTGAGAAGGAAGACTCGGAACTCTGATTACTCACGGCAGCTCAGAAAAGCCCATAGAAATGCTCACTAGGAAGAATAGTTAACCGCAATGAACTGACACAGTCTAGGCTTTCAAAGGATTTATCCTAAAACATCACTGATCTTCACAGTGCATCCCTGTATCTAGAAGAGTGGAAAATAACAGCTGTGAGGAAATGCTGCAGGCAAAACAAACAGCAGCATCATTACGACTATTTTTAAACCATTGGATGGAGTCAGCCCAAGGCTGCTGACTGGGCGCACACAACTATATACCCACAATTCAGCATTTCATGGCACACAGGAGCAGGATCATTTCAGTAACAAGTAAGAATCCTTCAGGAAAATCCTGACTGTGCACTGAATTCTCTCAGAAATTACTAAACTCATGAAAATGTCTTAAGGAAATAGTGCAAGACAGTGTGAATTTTGTGGTACACGATGTTTTCTCATGCAAAAACACAGTCCTTGGGGGCAGGGGAGTGGTATGAATATATAATGACATCTTGGCCTTTTTTTTTTTTTCTTTCTTTCCAAGTTTCTAATCTTAATTATCTTTCAAATTTTAGTGAAAGCTTCTGTAAGAAGACTTTAAGGCTCACCTGTACCAAGCATTTATCCTGCTGCACAGCAATCCATGATTTTTAAGTGCCTTGCAAGTAAGAAATCATCTTTCGAATACAGTAATGTTGCAGGATATAAAATTAACACACAGAAATCCCTTGCATTCCTATACACTAACAATGAGAAAACAGAAAGAGAAATTAAGGAAACAATACCATTCACCATTGCAACAAAAAGAATAAAATACTTAGGAGTATATCTACCTAAAGAAACAAAAGACCTATATATAGAAAACTATAAAACACTGATGAAAGAAATCAAAGAGGACACAAATAGATGGAGAAATATACCGTGTTCATGGACTGGAAGAATCAATATTGTGAAAATAACTATACTACCCAAAGCAATCTATAGATTCAATGCAATCCCTATCAAGCTACCAACAGTATTTTTCACAGAACTAGAACAAATAATTTCACAATTTGTATGGAAATACAAAAAACCTCGAATAGCCAAAGTAATCTTGAGAAAGAAGAATGGAGCTGGAGGAATCAACCTGCCTGACTTCAGACTATACTACAAAGCCACAGTCATCAAGACAGTATGGTACTGGCACAAAGACAGAAACATAGATCAATGGAACAGAATAGAAAGCCCAGAGATAAATCCACGTACCTACGGACACCTTATCTTCGACAAAGAAGGCAAGGATATACAATGGAGAAAAGACAATCTCTTTAACAAGTGGAGCTGGGAAAACTGGTCAACCACATGTAAAAAAAATGAAACTAGAACACTTTCTAACACCATACACAAAAATAAACTCAAAGTGGATTAAAGATCTAAATGTAAGACCAGAAACTATCAAACTCCTAGAGGAGAACATAGGCAAAACACTCTCTGACATAAATCACAGCAGGATCCTCTATGACCCACATCCCAGAATATTGGAAATAAAAGCAAAAATAAACAAATGGGATCTAATTAAACTTAAAAGCTTTTGCACAACAAAGGGAACTATAAGCAAGGTGAAAAGACAGTCCTCAGATTGGGAGAAAATAATAGCAAACCAAGCAACAGACAAAGGATTAATCTCAAAAATATACAAGCAACTCCTACAGCTCAATTCCAGAAAAATAAATGACCCAATCAAAAAAATGGGCCAAAGCACTAAACAGACATTTCTCCAAAGAAGACATACAGATGGCTAACAAACACATGAAAAGATGCTCAACATTACTCATTATCAGAGAAATGCAAATCAAAACCACAATGAGGTACCATTATACGCCAGTCAGGATGGCTGCTATCCAAAAGTCTACAAGCAATAAATGCTGGAGAGGGTGTGGAGAAAAGGGAACCCTCTTACACTGCTGGTGGGAATGCAAACTCTTACAGCCACTATGGAGAACAGTGCGGAGATTCCTTAAAAAACTGGAAATAGAACTGCCATATGACCCAGCAATCCCACTCCTGGGCATACACACCAAGGAAACTAGATCTAAAAGAGACATGTGTACCCCAATGTTCATTGCAGCACTGTTTACAATTGCCAGGACATGGAAGCAACCTAGATGCCCATCAGCAGACGAATGGATTAGGTTGCTATGGTACGTATACACAATGGAATATTACTCAGCCATTAAAAAAAAAAATCATTTCAATCAGTTCTAATGAGATGGATGAAACTGGAGCCCATTATACAGAGTGAAGTAAGCCAGAGAGATAAAGACCAATACAGTATACTAACACATATATATGGAATTTTAAAAGATGGTAATTATAACCCTATATGCAAAACAGAAAAAGAGACACAGATGTACAGAATAGATTCTGGGACTCTGTGGGAGAAGGTGAGGGTGGGATGTTCTGAAAGAACAGCATTGAAACAAGTATACTATCAAGGGTGAAACAGATCAGCAGCCCAGGTTGGATGCATGAGACAAGTGCTCAGGGATGGTGCACTGGGAAGACCCAGAGGGATGGGATGGGGAGGGAAGTTGGATGGGGGATCAGGATGGGGAACACATGTAAATCCATGGCTGATTCATGTCAATGTATGGCAAAAACCACTACAATATTGTAAAGTAATTAGCTTCCAACTAATAAACATTAATAAAAAAAAAAAGAATTCAGCTTTCATTCACCTCCATAGCCCCAGTACCTAGCACATATTTGACAGTAGGCCTTCCCTGATAGCTCAGTTGGTAAAGAATCCACCTGTGATGCAGGAGACCCCTGGGTTGGGAAGATCCACTAGAGAAAGGATAGGCTACCCATTCCAGTATTCGTGGGCTTCCCTTGTGTCTCAGCTAATAAAGAATATGCCTGCAATGTGGGAGACCTGGGTTCAACCCCTGGGTTCAGAAGATACCCTGGAGAAGTGAAAAGCTACCCACCCCAGTATTCTGGCCTGAAGAATTTCATGGACTGTATAGTCCATGGGGTCACAATGGGTTCGACACGACTGAGCGACTTTCACTTCACTATTTGACAGTTTGACCTAAAAAAAAGTGTTGATTTAATGAGTAAACAAATGTCCATTCCAACTCTGATATTCAGTAAGACTGAGATAAGCTAGTCAGATACCAGCACAGACTTTGGAAATGAGGCAAAGTGCAGCTAACTCCAGTGGGATGTGGGAAGGCTTTGGGAAGTACAGAGAGAAAAAAGAGACGCTTGGCTCTAGAGCAAAGGCCTGAGATGAGCACTGGTTAATACAAGGAAAGCACAAAAGGTTTCACTTACTAATTTAGCCTAGGACCAAACTGGTACTCAGTAAATAGCAAATTAAATGTGACGAATCTTGGTCTTTATGGAAAAAACAAACAGAATGACCTGACATCAACCAAGATGTCTAAATGTCTCATGTACACTCTAGGAAGCAATAGGAGGGGCATCAAATCTCAAAGGTATTTTTAAAATACTTAGACTTTCAGTTTCTCTCAGTCATATGGTCCTTCAATGTCCTAAATGGGACATTGGGCATCCCAGGTGGCACTAGTGGTAAAGAATCCAGCTACCAAAGCAGGAGAAATAAGAGATGCATAATTGATCCCTGGGTCGGGAAGATCCCCTGGAGGAGGCATGGCAACTTACACCACCATTCTTGCCTGGAGAATCCACATGGACATAGAAGCCTGGCAGGCTACTGTCCATAGGGTCACAGTCAGACACGATTGAATTGATTTAGTTCTGTTCAGTCTCTCCATCATGTCTGACTCTTTGTGACCCCATGGACTGCAGCAAGCCAGGCTTCCCTGTCTATCACCAACTCCCGGAGTTTACTCAAACACATGTCCATTACGTCAGTGATGCCATCCAACCATCTCATCCTCTGTTGTCCCCTTCTCCTCCTGCCTTCAATTTTTCCCAGCATCAGGGTCTTTTCAAATGAGTCAGTTTTTCACATCAGATGGCCAAAGGATTGGAATTTCAGCTTCAACATCAATCCTTCCAATGAATATTCAGGACTAATTTCCTTTAGGATTCACTGGTTGGATATCCTTGCTTTCCGAGGGATTCTCAAGGGTCTTCCCCAATCCCACAGTTCAAAAGCATCAATTCTCTGGCACTCAGCTTTCTTTACAGCCCAACTCTCACATCAATGCATGACTACTGCAAAAACCATAGCTTTAACCAGACAGACATTTGTTGGCAAAGTAACGTCTCTGCTTTTTAATATGCTGTCTAGGTTGGTCATAACTTTTCTTCCAAGGAGCAAGCATCTTTTAATTTCATGGCTGAAGTCACCATCTGCAGTGATTTTGGAGTCCAAAATAATAAAGTCTGTCACTGTTTCCATTGTTTCCCCATCCATTTGCCATGAAGTGATGGGACCAGATGCCATGATCTGAGTTTTCTGAATGTTGAGTTTTAAGCCAACTTTTTCACTTTCTTCTCTCACTTTCATCAAGAGGATCTTTAGTTCTTCTCTTTCTGCCATAAGGGGGGTGCCATCTTCATATCTGAGGTTATTGATATTTCTCCCAGAAATCTTGATTCCAGCTTGTGCTTCATCCTGTCCAACATTATTCATGATGTATTCTACATTTAAGGTAAATAAGCAGGATGACAATATACAGCTTTGATGAACTCCTTTCCTGATTTGGAACCAGTCTGTTGTTCCATGTCCAGTGATAACTTGCTTCTTGACCTGCATACAGATTTCTCAGGAGGCAGGTCAAGTGGTCTGCTATTCCCATCTTTTGAAGAATTTTCCAGTTTGTTGTGATCCACACAGTTAAAGGCTTTGGCATAGTCAATAAAGCAGAAGGAAATGTTCTTCTGGAACTCTCTTACTTTTTTGATGATCCAACAGATGTTGGCAATTTAATCTCTGGTTCCTCTGCCTTTTCTAAATCCAGTTTAAACATCTGGGAGTTCACAGTTCACATACTGTTGAAGTCTGGCTTGGAGAATTTTGAGCATTTCTTTACCAGCATGTGAGATGAGTGCTTTTGGGTGTTCTTTGGCAGTTTGAGCATTCTTTAGCATTGCCTTTCTTTGGGATTGGAATGAAAACTGACCTTTTCCAGTCCTGTGGCCACTGCTGAGTTTTCTAAATTTGCTGGCATACTGAGTGAAGCATCGTCTTTTAAGATTTGAAATAGCTCAACTGGAATTTCATCACTTCCACTAGCTTTGTTCATAGTGATGCTTCCTAAGACCCACTTGACTTCACATTCCAGAGTGTCTGACTCTAGGTGGGTGATCACACCATCATGGTTATCTGAATCATGAAGATCTTCTTCGTATAGTTCTGTGTATTCTTGCCACCTCTTCTTGATATCTTCTGCGTCTGTTAGGTCCATACTATTTCTGTTCTTTATTGTGCCCATCTTTGCATGAAATGTTCCCTTGGTATCTCTAATTTTCTTGAAGAGATCTCTAGTCTTTCCCATTCTATTGTTTTCCTCTATTTCTTTGCATTGATCACTGAGGGAGCCCTTTTTAACTTTCCTTGCTATTCTTTGGAACTCTGAACTCAAATGCATATATCTTTCCTTTTCTCTTTTGCCTTTAGCTTCTCTTCTTTTCATATATATTTGTAAGGCCTCCTCAGACATCCATTTTGGCTTTTTGCATTTCTTTCTCTTGGGGATGGTCTTGACCCATGTCTCCTGTACATCATCACAAACCTCCATCCATAGTTCTTCAGGCACTCTCTCTATCAGATCTAACCCCTTGAATCTAGTTGTCACTTCCACTGTATAGTTGTAAGGAATTTGATTTAGGTCATACCTGAATGATCTAGTGGTTTTCCCTACTTTCTTCAATTTAAGTCTGAATTTGGCAATAGGGAGTTATTGATCTGAGCCCATCAGCTCCTAGTCTTGTTTTTGTTGACTGTATAGAGCTTCTCCATCTTAGGCTGCAAAGAATATCATCAGTCTGATTTCGGTGTTGACCATCTGGTAATGTTCATCTGTAGGGTCTCCTCTTGTGCTGTTGAAAGTGGGTGTTTGCTATGACCAGTGCATTCTCTTAGCAAAACCCTGTCAGACTTTGCCCTGCTTCATTCTGTACTCCAAGGCCAAATTTGTCTACTACTCAAGGTATTTCTTGACTTCCTACTTTTGCATTCCCCTATAAAGAAAAGGACATCTTTTTTGGGTGTTAGTTCTTGAAGGTCTTGTAGGTCTTCATAGAACCATCCAACTTTAGCTTCTTCACCATTATTGGTCAGGGCATAGACTTGGAAGACTGTGATACTGAATGGTGTGCCTTTGAAACAGAGATCATTCTGTCATTTTTGAGATTGCATCCAAGTACTGCATTCTGGACTCTTGCTGAAAATGGGGAATGCATAAATGCACACTCTACTCAGCTTTCTTTCAGTCTTCATTGTAGCATACCCTATGGATACAAGGATGCACCACCCAAGACTCCACCTAGAAGTCTCAGACAACATTTGAAGCAGATGCTGATGCCTGTCATGCTGTCATATGCTACCTCTGTCCATGAGGATTCTTCAGGCAAAAATACTGGAGTGGATTGCCATGCCTCCTCATTGGAGGTACAGAATGGTTTATTTCACTCTGGAAATCAAGACAAGTTAAGAGGAGACACTTAAATTTGGCCTTGAAAGAAAAATATAAGGGGTGGTGTTTTTCTCCTTTTCTTTCTGTTGGTTTAAAAAAAAATAAAAGTAGGTGCAAGATAATAGGATCCATCATAATCCTTTGTTCATAACACAACATTCTCACTGGTCTACACCAAAGGATCCAAAGTTCCTTGATCAAGATGAGTTGCAGAAAAACAGAAACTTATTCCAGGTTTATATTACAAAGTCAGTGTACAAAGCCAAAGTCACAGGAACTGATTTACCCTAGAAGTTTCTTTATGTCAAGCATAAAGTACAGTGTACATGATTTTGATCAACACATCTGAATAGTAATTACTACTCATATCAAAGTTTAAGAATCATCTAGCCAGAATAATGAAATGAATTTAAGAAAATCATCCATGCAGACTTCTGATTACTTAGAATTTTCTACTGCTATGATAACTCTCAAATCTTGACAGCCAATGGGTGGCAGGTAGAGAATTTCAAAGTATTCTCACCCTCCTGGATGATTTAATTTTGTTTTTTCTTTTCTTTTAGGAGTTTTCAAGGTTCACCTTTTTTTTTAATTTTAGAATAGTTTTAGATTTACAGAAAATGTACAAAAATTATACAGTGAGTTCCCATGTATCTCACACCCAATTTCTCCAACTGATAACACCTTATATTAGTAAGGCACATTGATCACAATTCATGAACCAATATTGATACATTATTATTTACTACAGTTCATAATTTGTGCCTATTTCCTTAATTTTTACCTAATGCCCTTTTCCTGTTCAAGAATCTTACACAGAATTTCACATTATGCCTAACTGTCTATCATATCTCCTTATGCTCATCTCATCTGTTAGCAGTTTCTCATATTTTCCTTGACAGTTTTGAAGAGTACTGGTCAGGAATTCAGTAGAATGTCCCTTCATTGGGATTTGTATGATGTTTTTCTCAAGATTAACTGGAGTTATAGAGTTTCAGTAAAAAAAGCCACAGAGATAAAGTACCATTCTCCTCCCATCATATCAAGAATACATACAGCCCACATGGTTTATGACTGCTGACATTAACCTAGCCCACTGAATGGAGGGTGTGTGAGGTTTCTCCACTGTTAAGCTGTTTCCACCCCCTGCCCCAAACATACTGCAAGCATTGTTTGGAAGAAAGTCATTAGGCACACCATACCTAAGGAGATCCAAATGATGAGCAAGAGCTTCCTCCCTGATAATACAGCATCTATACTAATTACTGAGAATTCTTCTGCACAGATCTGTCTATTCTCCTAATGTATTTATTCAAGCATTTATTCATATCAGTATAGATTCATGGATAGTTATTTTATACTCTGTGTTATTATCTAATCTACTTTATTGTGTTGCTTAAATTGTTTCAGTTTTGGCCAGCAGGAGCTCTTTCAGTTGGCCCTGGTGTCATTCTAACATCCTTCCATCGTTCAGGGGCTTTTTGGTTTGTTTTCTCTTGGCACTTCTTTACCTTCCAGCACTGGAAGATTCAAGGCTCATCTGATTCAATATTTCATGGATCATTCTAGCTTCCTCCCCCTTGCTTGTCTATAACCTCTAACTCCAACAGTGAAAACAAAAATAAAAACCTTGTTCCCAACATCTGCCATTGTTCAATTTTAGTACACATGCATAGTGGTTTCAGCATTTTTCACCCATGCCTCAGAGGGAAATGACTTTATCAACTAGAGTATGTGTATACTTCTATTTGCCATTAGTCTTAGTCTCTACTCTTCCAAAGTTACTTAGGTCAGCAGCTTTCTTCCCACTCCCATCTGTAAGGTTACTTTATACATTTTTAATAGAGCTAGATTCCTTCATCATACTCTGCATTCCATCCTGGGATCCTTCAGCCTCTCAAATAATTTTTAATTTACACAAAGTTCACTCTTTGTGCTGTAAAGTTCCATGGTATTAAGACCCAAAATGGTATGAATTCACAATTATAGCATACAAAATAGTTTCATCACCTTAAAAAACTCCTTATAATTCACTACTTAATCCTCCTCTACTTCCCAAATTGCCAGCAACCACTGATCTACTAACTCCAAAGTTTCATTTTTTCCAGAATGCCAGCATACAATGGAATCATACAACATAAAGTCTTTCCAGACAGGCTTCTTTCTACTAAGCAATATGCAGTAAAGATTTATCCATGCTTTTGCACTACTTGATAATTCTTTCGTTTTATCACTGAACACTAACTCACAGTATCAATGTATCAAAGTTTATCTGATTATCTATGGAAAATCCTCCTGGTTGCTTGTAGGTTTTGGTGATTCAAAATAAAGTTGTTACACAATGGAGACACAGATATAAAGATGAGACTTAATAGACACAGGGGTGGCGGGGGAAGGAGTTCAGTTCTGTTCAGTTCAATCACTCAGTCGTGCCAGACTCTTTGTGACCCCATGGACTGCAGCACACCAGACTTCCCTGTCCTTCACCAACTCCCAGAGTTTTCTCAAACTCATGGCCATCAAGTCAGTGATGCCATCCAACCATCTCATCCTCTGTCGTCCCCTTCTCCTTCCGCCTTCAATCTTTCCCAGCATCAGGGGCTTTTCAAGTGAGTCTGTTCTTCCCATCAGATGACCAAAGTATTGGAATTTCAGCTTCAGCATCAGTCCTTCCAATGAATATTCAGGACTGATTTCCTTTAGGATTCACTGGTTGGATCTCCTTGCTGTCCAACTGACTCTCAAGAGTCTTCTCCAACACCACAGTTCAAAAGACATCAATTCTTTGGCTCTCAGCTTTCTTTATAGTCCAAATCTCACTTCTATATGTGACTACTGGAAAAACCATAGCTTTGGCTAGACAGACCTTTGTTGGCAAAGTAATGTCTGTGCTTTTTAATAAGCTGTCTAGATTGGTCATAGCCTTTCTTCCAAGGAGTAAGTGTCTTTTAATTTCATGGCTGCAAGCACCATCTTCAGTGATTTTGGAGACCCACCCACCCACCCCACCCCACCCCCCCGCAAAGAAAAATAAATAAATAAAGGGAGCTGACTATGGCTCAGATCATGAACTCCTTACTGCCAAATTCAGATTTAAATTGAAGAAATTAGGGGAAACCACTACACCATTCAGGTATTACCTAAATCAAATCCCTTACAATTATATTGTAGAAGTCAAATAGATTCAAGGGATTAGATCTGATAGAGTGCCTGAAGAACTATGGATGGAGGTTCATGACATTGTACAGGAGGCAGTGATCAAGATAACCCTATATGCAAAACAGAAAAAGAGACTCAGATGTATAGAACTGACTTGTGGACTCTGGGAGAAGGCGAGGGTGGGATGTTTCAAGAGAACAGCATTGAAACATGTATATTATCTAGGGTGAAACAGATCACCAGCCCAGGTTGGGTGCATGAGACAAGTGCTCAGGCCTGCTGCACTGGGAAGACCCAGAGGGATCGGGTGGAGAGGGAGGTGGGAGGGGGGACCGGGATGGGGAATACATGTAAATCCATGGCTAATTCATTTCAATGTATGACAAAAACTACTGTAATGATGTAAAGTAATTAGCCTCCAACTAATAAAAATAAATGGGAAAAAAAAAAAAGACCATCCACAAGAAAAAGAAAGGCAAAATGATTGTCTGATGAGGCCTTACAAATAGCTATGAAAAGAAGAGAAGCTAACTAAAGGCAAAGGAGAAAAGGAAAGATATATGCATTTGAATTCAGAGTTCCAAAGAATAGCAAGGAGAGTTTAAAAAAAGCCTTCCTCAGTGATCAATGCAAAGAAATAGAGGAAAACAATAGAATGGGAAAGACTAGAGATCTCTTCAAGAAAATTAGAGATACCAAGGGAACATTTCATGCAAAGAAGGGCACAATAAAGGACAGAAATAGTATGGACTTAACAGAAGCAGAAGATATCAAGAAGAGATGGCAAGAATACACAGAACTATACAAAAAAGATCTTAATGACCCAGATAACCATGATGGTGTGATCACCCACCTAGAGTCAGACATCTTGAAAGGAGGAGAGGATGGGACAAATGAAGAGAGTAACATGGAAACATATACATTGAAGTGAAGTGAAGTGAAGTGGCTCAGTCATGTCCGACTCTTTGCGACCCCATGGACTGTAGCCCACCAGGCTACATCCATCCATGGGATTCTCCTGGAAAGAGTACTGGAGTGGGTTGTCATTTCCTTCTCCATGTAAAATAGGCCATGGGAATTTGCTCTATGATTCAGGGAACTCAAACCAGGGCTCTGTAACAACCTCAAGGGGTGGGATGTGCTAGGAGGTGGGAGGGAGGTTTAAGAGGGAGGGGATATATATATATACCTATGGTGATGTATGTTGATGTATGGCAGATACCAACACAATATTGTAAAGCAATTATTATTCAATTAAAAATAAATAAAGCTAGCTATTAAAATAAATTTTAAAACAAACCAACAAAAGGCAAAATAAAGCTACTACAAATGCTCACAATGCAAATTTTTATGTGGACATAAAATTTCAGATCAACTAGGTAAACACTTAAGAGCCCAACTGCTAGATCTTGTGGCAAGACCAAGTTTGGCTTTGTAAGAAATTGCCAAATCATATTCCAAAATGTCAATATCATTAAATATTCCTACCAACAATGAATATGAGTTCCTGCTGCTCTGCATCTTTACCAATAATTGATACTATCAGCTTTGGGATATTAACACTCTAATATATGTGCAGTGTTATCTCACTACTCTTTAAACACACAAATAACATAAAGCATCTTTTCACTCATTTATTTGCCACCTGTATGTCTTCTTTGGTGAGGTGTATATTCAGCTCTTGTGCCAATTTTAATTGGGCTTTTTTGTTTTCTTACTATTGAATTTAGGAGTTTTGTATGTTTTGACTATAAATCCTTGATCAGATATGTTGTTTATAAATATTTTTTCCTAGTCATTGACATCTTTTTATTCTCTCCTAGTCACTGACTTATCTTTTCATTCTCTTGACAGTGTCTTTCACAAAGCAAAGTTTTAATTTTAATTATGTCTAATAAATCACATTTTGCTTTCATGGAACAAACTTTTGGTGTTCCATCTAAAAACTCATTTGCAAACCCCAAATCACATAGATATTTTATCCTATATTTTCTTCTAGAAGTTGCATAATTTTGCATTTTATATTTATGTCTATGATCCATTTTGGTTAAATATGGTGTGTCTAGGTTTGGGGGGTTTAGAGGGTTGCTTTGTTTTTGCATATGGATGCCCAACTGTTCCACATGCCACGTGGTTTTAAGCGTGTGTATCAGAGTGATGTGGTGGGGAGAACAATGGTAGAAGTAAGAAAATAAAGCCAGTATCTGAAATAAAGGAAAAAGTGGTGTGGTCCTACTGTGTTCACCATGAGAGCATTTTAGCTTTCTTTTTCACAGCTCCTCCAGGGAAGCAAGTAAACAAGCTACACAAAGCCTACTTTGGTGTTTCAGAGTCCTCTTTCAACGTCTGAGAAAAACACCTGCTTTTTCCTTACTTCACAGAGCTGTTTTATAGGACAAAGGGGATTATGAAAAATAAAAGCACTCTGGAAAATCCAAAGGCCAGTTCAAATGCAATTTAACAAGCATCACTCTATAATGAATAATCTTCCTTTACGTTTTCTTCCTACACTGTGCCTAGGAGGAAGAATCACTCCCTTACTTACTGGAGAACTTTTCCTCATATAAACATTCAATCTACAGAGCATTTTCTTGTGAAGCTGAGGCCTGATGTGCTCTGATTGTCATTCTCTGCAGAGCAATTGTCTAAGATTAAGAGCCCCTCAACCCTACATTTCCCTCTTTTCCCCTCTCCCCTTCCCTTTTCTGCAAATGGCTGAGTGAAGCCTTAGGGAAACAATACATTTTGTTAAAAGATAAAATTTTAATATGCTTCAGTTTAAGAGTTTGATTACAGCAAAAATCAATTTGAATAGGGCAGCACCAAAACCAGAAGTAGTTGAAAGCTCTCCACCAACAGAGTTCTGGGAAACACTTTTATAGAGAAAAGGCAGAAGCAAAGCAGGAAACCTTTGATGAGCCATAGCATGCTCCTTATTCTCAGGTTTGATTTCTTAACCTTGAGGATTTTCAGGTTTAGGCTTTGGTTTGCTGACCTACACTGCTAAGGTATTAGAACCACCTCAGTCTAGCAGCCCCCTTGTTTAATTTAACAGTTTACACACCTATTTAGCAAAGAGCCTGGCCACCTGTGCTTGAGAGTGAACAAGATCCTATTCTGAGTCCTTGTCAACACATCATGCTCTACCTGGAGGAAGCTGAAATCACCCTTTGTGTCCACCTAGATACTGTAAGTTGATTGTCAGCTGTAACCCCCAGTTACAGAGCTGCTCAGCAAGTAGACCTCAGTACTATAGCATCCAAACCATCTGCCAAGACATGCACCAGGGGTCTGGTGGCAAGAAGGAGCATTAGTCTTCAAGAGACTGGAGTTTGGCAGTGGTAAACTAATCACTAAGTGAAAAGCTAACCAATTTGTGAGTTTTTGTCTTCTTTCTAAGCTTCCCTCAGCCCCAAATAAGAAGGGGAAAGTTGAGATCCTGGTTCATCTGTGTCTTCAACAGATTGCTCTGAAATGAATTACCTAATGCCTTCAACATGTGAAGTCCTTCTATGCCTTCACAAATTGAAATGGAAAGGAAAATATTTCAAACTGAAGATTTCAAATGCAAGATTGGAATACTGACTCAGCTTTCTTCTTCCTTTCCACAAACTGCAAGTCTTCAAATATAAAATATTCGTTAATGAGAAAAAGAAATGATGCTTTTGAGGGGAGAAAGCAAGTGTGTAGTGAAACAATCAATATTGATATTTCCATTAGCCTGAAATCCCATTAGAGACATTTGTAATTAATTGAAAACATAGTTTGAACACAGAAGATTTAACAAGTATACTATATTCACGTTGTATTCTAATTCTGTTGATCTGGGTCTTTCTATCTCTGGAAACAACTTATGCAAAGAATAGCTAACCTTTGCTATGTGAAATGAGGAACTAAATGAAGCTCACATTTAAATGTAACTGAAAATGTGTCAAATGAGTTGTAAGTGAATAAAGCGTGTCAGAATGATTATTTTCTAAAGGTGACAGACACTTTAGTTGTATTTACAGGTTTGTGGAGAAGCTATTAAAATTCTAGCAAGGCCTATCAGGTTCAGAGAATGACACTAGAAATTTATTACAGGTGCCAAATTCAGTCATACTCTGAAGCTTGTTAATGTTTTCCACTGCAGACTCCTATAAAATTCATTTCAAGATCTTTGCGGGAAAAATGTGTTTACGAAAATCACAGAGCCTCCAAAGAGGAAAGAGAAGAGTAAGTGGTGTGTGTGTGTGTGTGTGTGTGTGTGTGTGTGTACGTGTGAAATGCTATATTTTCAAACACTATAAACAAAAAAATCCACAATAGCTGTCTCTATGTTTCTCACTTTCCAAAGGGTCATATATCCAATGTACTCAGCAAACCTTCAACCAACTACTGTAGCATTGGTTTTTCTTACATTCATATCTATCATCAGGACCTTATCTACTCCCAAAGTCACCAGACTTCCAAACAAACCTCTTCCTAATTAAATGTATTCCAAATAATCCCTAAACATACAAATCTTCTACCATCAAACTAGTGCTGATCAGAAAAGAGCTATGGGTGAAAATAATTTTCTTTCAGCTTCTTTCTCTAATTTCTTCCATTTTTCTCACTGTCTTTTGTTTGTTGGTTGGTTTATTTAGTTAGTTAAGTAGCTGGATTTGGTTGGTTAGTTTTCTTTCTTATGGCAAACCAGGGAATTCATGTTCAAGACTTATTTAAGGTGCTATATTTTAAATTGTGTTTAAAGTCATTAACCTTATCCAGCATTTAAGAAATATTCCTCACAGTAGCACACTTGTCTCCTTGAATATAGGGAACTGATTCTGCACTAACTTAGCAGAAATATACTGGGAAGAAAGCACTGAAATTCCATTCATTTTGTTGAAGACTTTCATTGCAGTGGGGAGGGTGAACTCTGATGGGAAAGATACACAGGTTGTGAAGGGATCAAAGTCAGATACCCACATGTATATATCTGTCCACTGATGCAAGAAGATGTCATGGAAAACCAACATACCATCCAGAAAGCACAGAATGAACCCCCTAAGAAGCAGAAGAATCTAGAACAGGGAAACATGAGCAACTTTCTCAAACCCTCAGAGGTTTTCTTCCTAATTTGAGTCATTTACAATCTGAAAGGTAGTGATAACTGATGGTGATCTGCTGGTAACAGCCCTCTGACTGTGCTTGTATCTGAATGGCTAACACCCACCCCCTGCCTCCACCTCTGGCACATCTTGTTTCTGCCCCAGTTCTGTGACCTATGTAAGGAACACGCCAACACCTCCCTGGATCATTTACCCCAGGGGGGCTCCCACATACAACCACAACAGCATTGCTTTGTCCCCCTTTCCTTTTCAGCCTCACTTACATACTTCTTAGGGTGCCACCTACAAACATAAGTTTCTCCAATGAAAGAAACCCAGCCACAAAGGAGGAGTCTACCTGCTGTTTGAAACTGATGGTGTATTGTTGATAGAGAACAAAAAGAAAACTGAACTCCTCGACTCTTGTTTTGCTTTTGTACTTACTGTAAGGGAAAAGACATTTAGACTAAAATGAGTAGAACAAACAATTGGTTACCTGGGAAATGAAGCTCAAAAAGAAGGAAGGGCTTGTAAGGGGATATCTATAGGCTGTAAATAAGTTCAAATCTCTTGACCTGAGAATTATATTTCAGGTTACTGAACAGACTTTCAATTCAGGGTGATAGACTGCTATAGGTAATCTTTAGAGAACTGTGGAAAAATGAAAGTCCCAGAGCACTGAAGACAGTGAATGTGACTCTAATTTTCAAAGGGGGCAAGGTACACTCAGCACAAACTTAAATTCCAGGCAGGACCCAACTGTGAAAGAAAAGTATGTGAGCACCACTTGCTCCAAGGTTGATAACCTTTGCTGAATGATAAGAGATCCTTTCAGAAATCTGATTCAAGCTATGGATACATTTGCCCCCAAAAACATTAGAAATATAGGATGGATAGCTATCTTCCCAAAATATGTACATGCAAACAAACAAAATTTTGCAAACAACTTCAGGGAGTTTATAAACTCCCTTAATTTTACTTAAAACTTGACTCATAACCCATTAAGAAAGATCATGTCCAATTCAAATTATTTCTTCCTTAGCAAGATTTGTATTACATATTTAGTAAAACAGCCAATAATATACACAATGATTTAAACAAGACATTGTGATAAAATTATATTCCTATGGACAAGATGACAAAGAGAGATATGGCTGTAAGTAAAATTAGTTTGTTATTCCTTTAATAAGTATTTGCATGTGTGCTGAGTCACTTCAATCGTGTCCAACTCTGTGCAACCCTATGGACTGTAGCCCATCACGTTTCTCTGTCCACGGGATTCTCCAAGCAAGATTCTGGAGTGGATTGCCATGCCCTCCTCCAGGGAATCTTCTCAACCTAGAGATTGAACCCACATCTCTTATGTGTCCTATATTGTCTGGTGGGTTCTTTACCACTAGAGCCACCATTTACTAAGCACCTGTTATGTGTCATTTATTATAGGCACTCAGGATAAAGTGATGCACAAAATAGATAAGGCCCCAGTATTTGAAGACCTTGTCACCTAGTGTAATAGAGTTTAGAAGGTGTACTTAGTAGAGCATGAAAAAAAAAGACATTGGGTTAGGGTCAACTATGAATTCAAATTCCTGAGATATTGCATGCAATCTGCCTGGCACACTGACTGGTCAAGCAGTCCACCTGCTGTTTGAGGACATGACAAACTCTGTTGCTAACTTTCAAATGTAACAGCTCTGATCACGGGGAAAGATGTATATCGAATCAATGGCATTTTTGTTGTCACTTATATTTTAATTTTTATCAGTTTTAAAAGTTCAAGTAAATGAATAATGTGTCTGTCAAATAAACCAATGCAGTTGTAGGATGAATTAACAGAAATGGAGAACTACAATTTAGGAAGTAATAAATCCAAAGTCTTCTATACTGATGAAGCACAGTGGGTTATTATGTTTAATTTTGTAGTGCTTATAGACCTGCTTCTCTTGGAGGTTAACCAAGATGGCAAAGGGACTAACAACACATCATGTGAAGAATGTGGAGGAGATGAGGATGCTTGGCCAAGAATACAGAGGGGACATACAAAAGATATCCACATAATAAGAAAGTGCACTTTTGTCCCATGTCTCCAGGAGACAGAAAAAGGACAGAAATAATAAGGAGACAAATTTTGACTCACTGAAGGAACTTCCTAGCATTTTGGACTTTCCAATGAAAGAATACTTTGGCCAATACTTTGGCCATCGGAGGCAAAGAACTCACTCATTGGAAAAGATCCTGATGCTGGCAAAAATTTAAGGCAGGAGGAGAAGGGGATGACAGAGGATGAGATGGTTGGATGGCATCACCAACTCTGGACATGAGTTTGAGCAAGCTCCAGGAGTTGGTGATGAACAGGGAGGCCTGGTGTGCTACAGTCCATGGGGTCACAGAGAGTTGGACATGACTGAGGGACTGAACTGACTGAATGAAAGAATGGACTCCCTCTGTAGTTGGAAAACTGTAAAATACCAGAGGTATTTGAGTATTTTCTGGTAGCTCCTTGGCAAGAGCATTGCAGAGAGAATCAAGAAACAGAAAGATAGTCATGATAGATACACACCCTGCACCTTTTAAAGCCCAGTGATTTAAAGCATGTATAAACCCTTGTTTTATACATGCACAGGTATAATATCATATTGTCCCAGGTTGATTTTTTTTTTTTTTGATACAAAACAACAAATCACAAATTATCAGTGGTCTGTTTTTTAGTTTGAGAATGTCAAAGACAATGGACATGCACACAGGCTCAGTATATACCATATATTTGCCAAAATGGTATGTGGAACATCTTTCCCATGATCAGAGCTAGTACATATGAAACTTGATAGCAGAGTTTGTCATGACCTCAAATGCCTGCTAAGATGTAGCCAATCAGTAATTTGACTTTGCTTACATACACAGCATAGACCCTGCTCTCACATTTCTAGTTAGTTAATTAATCACTGCTAAGATGTAATTACAGAATTTTATTTGACTCATGGAAAATATTAAGAAATCAAGATCTTCCCTGAACTTATTATTGAAACAAAGAATGTACTCTACAAATGGATTGTAGCCACAAACCAAACCTTATTAAATTTGGTTTGTGGTTCAAAAACCACTTATCAACTCCCCAGTTCTCAGGAGAATGTAGAACTCAACAGTTGTATGAATTCCCTCTAAGTTTTAGATTTGCATATCCAAAAACATAACATCTCCACTTGGATATGTCAGAGTCCCCAAATTTAACATACCCCAATTCAGCTCTTGGTTCATATCTCAAAGCTTTCCACACCTCCAGTCTCCACACATTTTTAAATTATACCTCTAGCCACCAAGCTGCACAAGCCAAAACCCTAGAAGTCATCCTCAAGAGCTCTTTTTCCCCCTCCCTCCTCTTTAAGATTGGTTGTTTCCTCCTTCACAATATATATGGAACCATTTCCTTTCTTGCAGTCTCCTTGGCCATTTTCCTAGTCAAAATTACCATCATATCTTTCCTGATCTGTTACGGCAGCCACCTCCCAGTTGCCATCTTAACTCATTTCTACACATTCTTTTCAGAAACTTGCCAGGGAAATGCAAAGCAGATTGTGTCACTTCCCTGGTTAAATTTCTGCAGTGATTTCCCACACTCACTCAAAGTATTAACTTCTTACCACAGCTCTCAAAGCTTCAGTAGATACAGTGTCTACCTATATCTCCATCTTTATCTCTTGCTTCTCACTCCTTCTCTTATCCTCCAGTATTCTTTCAGGTCTTCAAAACTACCAAGCTCATCCCCATCCTAAATCCTTAAGGTATTCTTTCTTCTGCCTAGGATATTCCATCCCCAGCTTTTCTCTTGGCTGGCTCCTTCTACTGATTTTCTAATGTTTACCATAATTTTAAATTATTTTACTTATATGCATTTTTTTGTTGTTGTTTTCTGCCCACACCATAAGCCCCAAAGGGCATAGACCATATCAGTTTTGTTAACTATGTGTTGGGCAGGGATATACAGCATAAAAGTTAAGGGCAAAAGCTCTGAAACCGGACTGCTTGCATTCCAGCCATGGTTTGCTAATTTGTAACTTTCTGACCTTGGCTTTTCTGACTTCAATAATTTCTTATGTGAAATAAGGAAAGAAAATAGTATTTACCTCAAAGGTTTTTAGGAGGATTAAATAACAGATTCAAACTGCTTTAGCATATAGCAAACACACAATAAATGTCAGCTATTGTTGATGTCATGCCTAGCATATAGAAGGTAGCGCATGAGTACTGATGGCTTCAAGCTGTGGTCTTTGCAAGAGACATCAAAACTAACTGGGGAAATCTATCAGATTAAGAAATGATCCTTACCTGGGAGAAATTTATAACCTCCAGCAAACTGTCATTGCTATTCTCTTTTCACTCATTCTGAGTTGACATGACAAATGGTTTATCTAAACAGTCATCACTTTCTTCAAGTTCTCCAAGAATCATCCCACACTCATTTTATAATATCAAAACAATTTAAAAAAAAACATTTACACCTAATTTTTCTCTCTTCCATGTCCGAATTTAACTCTTCCTTTAATTACCTCCTTTCCTAGCAAATAAGCTAAGGCCCTTCCTTTTTTTCCCATGGCAGACTCTTTTCTTATTTTATAAATAAGCTCTAAATTTTGTATTCTCCTAACTCCCCTGGATATAATTGATTTTTTTCTGCCTCCCCATTCAACCTCTTCCTCTCTGTTGATTTCTTGTTCTTAGTCTACAAGTATGCCAATGTCTTCACCCAACATTATAGATATTTTTCTGTGTATACCATGGCCTTTCTCATCTCTGTAATTCTGTATCAAAAACTTGAATTATTTTTCAAAATCTGTTGTGAATATCACTTCCTTTGTTTAACCTGCTCTATTTATTTTCTCCCTAGGCAAAAATCAATCACCTTTTCCTCTGTTTCTAATAGCACTTCATTTGTATATCCAATATATTTAAATTCTTTTTAGAATGATGTATATAGATGTATGGGTATAAAGATATTAATAGATAGGAAGGTATTCACTCCACTAGCTTTTGGAGCCTCACAGGTAAAGCATGTGTCATTCATTTTTTAACATTTCTTTTACTAAGTCAGCACTTACAGTGTTTCTTTTAGCTATCACAATGTTTTGGTCACTGTGCTATGCTCTTTAAGAATATTAATAGGGAAGCTGCATTATCTCCATTCACAGAGGAAGAAATTGAATCTTCAAATGGTCAGTTATTTTGCCAGCTATCATTCTTCATCATCATATTGTATTTCCTGCCAGAAAAATTGGGAAGTCGAGAGCAGAGGCGAGAAGGAATGGGGTAAAATAACTAAGATGAAACTAATAGTGTAAACACAATCTCCAAAAATCCTTCACCAATAGCTGTGCTTCTTTATTATCTATTTCCAGCCACTAAAAGCTAAACGCTACTACGGTAAGAGCAATAGGTAAGATTTTATTCTATTGCTTATTCAACTATCAGACTTTTCTTGTTTACTTTATTCTGTAACTTTCTCAGACCACTGTTACTAGATTCTCTATTTTGGGAGGATAGCACAGAGAAAACTCAAGTCACATCTTGGTTTTAGAAATGTTGAAAGGAGCTTCATGGAAAGGACTACAAACATTAATATTCAATCAATATAAAATAATATAAAAACCTGAATAAACTAAATCTAACTTTCTCTTATTATATTAAGCCTTTCAGAACTTAGAGATTCCTGACTCTTGTTCAATCTAAATGAACAGCAGCAAGTGAGATTAGAAAGATAGAAAAAAAGGGAGCTAGAGTACATAAATTAAAAGGATCACAAAAGTAGAAAGAGAAATAAAAGCAGTTAATTGAGTGGAGAGAGAAGGCTGAAGGAAGTAATTTATTCAACTCTTACCTAAGTAGCAATATTTTAATCCTCTGTCCTCAGTAGCATTGACACTAAATCTACCAGACTTTAAAAATATATTTGAAATTTATAAAGCACACAGTTAAGACTACAAACAACCCAAATAAGCACCCATAGAAAAATGCTTAAATAAATTGTAAAATAACCATATACTGAAAGGAGTTACAATTAACAAGTTAATCACTAAATTACACAAGAAAAGTTAAGATTATCTGATTCAAACTCCAGTTTTAGATAAAAAATAACCCTAAGGGTAAAGTGACTTACCCAGAGTCTCATAGATAATTTAGCATTAGATATAGAAGGAATTAATAAAGAAAAAGGAAGTCCCTCAAATAAGTTAACTAAATGAACAGTTTGAAAATCTGTGATGAGATGCTCATAAGTGGAAGAATTAAGAAGATAGGAGCTCATTCATTTGTAACTCCAAAGAAATTGCTTCTGGGTCTGGGCCTCACGGTACTTGACAATAGGAGCCAGAGAACTTTAATGGCTACAGAAAACTTAAAGAAAGAGAAACATGAAGCATCTGGTTCCAACAGGAAGTCAAAGAGCTATTCATTTCCAACAATATGTATTGCTTTCCTATAGTGTTCGAGGCTGAACACTCTAACAATGTCAATAGGAACAAGAAGAATTAAAAAAGGATGTACAATGTCACACAAAACTCCCAGTCATAACATAAACACCCTAAACCAAGTTATAAATTTTAAATGAATGACTAATACTATAATACATAAACCATCCCATAAACGTTATCAAAGACTGCTTCTCAGTTATCCTTCTTAACTGAAGTAAACTTAGTCTAATGCATAAAGGGATGGGCTTCTACAATTTTGGCTGATTTTATTAGGATCAAATCAGGGAAGACTTGCTGGAAGTTCTTTCTGAGTGATTCAGCAGTGGGTTACTTGAGGTTACCACATACTCTATATGCAGCTTCCTTCAAGACAATAAGAATCAGTTTGTGCTTTTGAGGTGAGGTAGATGGATGAACAGCTGGTGTTTGTCAAGTGGAGTGAAATTGAAGCTTTGTTTTCCCCCAGACACTCCAAAGACAAAACTAGTGGCAGAAGCTGAGCTCTGCTGGAATAACAAGACAAGATGACCACTCCTGAGGTCAAGGAAACTTCCCCTGACTGCCAGGCACAGAAACACTACTTGGGGGTCTAGAAGGAGGGGGGTGCCACCCCATAATAGGTGACGACAAAATCCCGCACAAGCCTTTGCAGTGGAATCCATCTTAGCAAAAAGTAGCCCACACATGTAGGGGAGGGTCCTAAAACTAGTCAGTTGTGGAAAAAGAACCAAGATAATTGGCCAAAGGTAAACAAAGACCAGGAAGAACTGCTCTGTATAAGTGATTTAAATCACCCCTTTACTTCATTAGGGAGGCCACCCACACACTCTCTCCCTCTTTGGATGTGTATTTCTGCCTTGTTTCCGTCTTCAATAAACACTGTTTCTCTATGTACTCTCCAACCTGTTGTACTGTATCTCTAATGATTTTGTACCTGTTTTTATATTTTTTGCCTCCTTGAAACATTCTTGCTGTTAAATGGAGCAAGAGGCAAGGGAACTTTACTTCCATTCTCTAGCCTGTGGTGGTCTAGCAGCTAGGATTCCTGACTTTAATCCAAGCTGAAAGAAAATGTTAATTGCTCAGTCCAGTCGACTCTTTGAAATCCCAGGGACTGTAGCCTGCCAGGTTCCTCTGTCCATGGGATTCTCCAGGCAAGAATACTGGAGTGGGTTGCCATTCCCTTCTCCAGGGGATCTTCCCAACCTAGGGATTGAACCCAGGTCTCCTGTATTGCAGGCAGATACTTTATCATCTGAGCCACCTGGTTCAGACTTCATCCAGACTACCCAGGTTCAATTCCTGGGCAGGGAACTATTGATAACATCTCTCTTTAAGACCACTCACTGCTATTTCTCCAAGACCATTTTTTTCCATTTTAGAGAAGATGTGATTTTTAGGTTTAAAAGCTCTAGATCTAGACCATCTGAAGACTTACAATAAAGTCATAAAAATTTCCTGAGAAAACCTTCATACACATGTAACTGATGAGGTCTGACAAAGCTCTATTGATTGTACTGACGCCAGCTTCTTAGTTTGGCTATTGCCCTATAGTTGTGCAAAATGTTAACATATGGGGAAGTCAGGTGCAAGATGCATGGGACTTCCCTGTGTACATTTTTTAAAACTTCTGTGAATCATAATTATTTTAAACTAAGAAGTGTTTAAAAAAATCTTCAAGTCATACTTCTCCTAAATGAAATTTAAACTGTGGGTTAAATTATAAATCAAGTGGTCAGTCCCTTGGTTTAAGCATTAAGAATTGGGTTACCTCTGAGGGTTAATTTCCATACACTGCCAATCATACTAACCTCCTTTCAAAGGGTTTTCCATTTAACAAGCATTCAAACAGCATTCCAAGGGCTAAGAAAAATCTCACTGTTGGCAGCTGTAAGACACCTGAACCACACTTCATCTTGTTAATAGAATTTCAATGCAGATTTGTCTGTGTTCCTATTTCACTGCAGCACTCATTTTTTTTTCATTTGTTCTTCATAAAGTGTTTTCATCATCAGAAAAATGATTTTATAACAGGTACTAAATAATTCCTCAAAATCATATTTTCTTGATCACATTTATCCTTCTGGTAAAATATTAATTTTATTTTGTATCACAACAGTCAATCTAATTTGCTGCAATGTTAGAAAAATTTACTCTTTGTCTTTACATGATACTTTCAAATTTCCAAGTAGTTTTTCTCATGAAATCATTACTTATTCTTCTTATAGAATGGAGGTACCTTAGAGTAACATCTGCGAATCCCACTGGAGCATGATCACTAACCTAAATAACTTAAATGTGTTCTGGACATCACTACCTACCATCCTGCAGGCAGTGGAAACTTGACAACATCCATGTTTATAGAATGTTGGTGTCACCCCAAAATGCATATGTGAAATCCTAACTCTCAAAGTGATGCTATTTGGAAGTGGGGCCTTTGTAGAGCCCTCAACACTGGGCCTAGTACCCTTACATAAAAGACTCCAGAGAGCTCTCTTGTCCCTTCTGCCCTGTGAGAACCCAGCAAAAAGACAACCTTCTCTAAACCAAGAAGTGGGCCCTTACCAGACACTGAATCCATAGAACGTCGGTTTTGGACTTCATCCTCAAGAACCATGAAGAAGTTAGTTCTGTTTTGTATGTCACCCACCCTATAGACTTCATTTTAGGAGCTCAGATGGATTAGATAACAATAAAATTAGAAAGAAGAGTTATGATAGCAACAGAATCTTAGTGGTTGAGGCCAGAATGTTAATGTTTTAGACATGGAAGGGCAGAGCTCAATTAAAGATATGTGTTATAAAGGAAGTTAAGAGATATAGGACCAATATGAATTATTTTCTGTGGCCAACTTCAAAAACAAACAGAAGTTCCAAGGTTTGATATACAATTGGCTGTGGCAATATTATTATTTTAGCTATCAATGGAACCTCTAACCTAAATTAAGCCCCTTTATTGATGCTTGACCATGAACTGCTTATATAGACTCATTTGGCTGCACACTTGTCACACGACAGGACTACTGACCAAGTTGTTGGGTGTGCCTTAATTATATGCAAGGATAACTAGGTTTTATTTCATCCTCGGAACTTTTAATTATTTTTGTGGGGAAACGATGATTCACAGAAAAGAGGAATCCTGGCTCTCACATCAATCAAGCAGCGAGTGGAAGCAACATTGCTAAACAGGCAGGTGATAAAGGGGGAGCCAGAGGTGCGTCTGTATGTGCTTTTCCTCGAGGCGGATGGCTAGACCAGCTGTTCCTGCCTCCCTCCTGAGATTAGGGAGAAAAATGCATGGCTGGTTTTGTAATTGCTTTGCATTTAAATCTGTTTGTAAGGGATTTCTTTATATCCTACAGTCAATACATTTAGTAAACTGAGCAAAAGCCTGCTTGCAGTGACAACTTCTTACACTGCATTAAGCAGCTTTGTTTGCGGCTCCAGTCAATAGATGGACGGCATGCAACTCCTCTGGGATTTCTGGACTATTTGCCTTTCCAAATTAATTGACTTTGGAAGAGGCTCTTCCCTTCATTGAATTTTGCTGCCATACATGCAATAACAAGAAGGTGTTACAGCTGAGAGATATATTAGTTACAGTCTTCTGACCCAACCCTTAACCAACAATGATACCCTCAGCAGAAATAATGTCCCATCTTGACGAATAGCCAAAGAATGACCTTCCAAGGATCTTACAGAATTCACCCCTGATAAAATCACTCTCATTAAGGAAAAGTAAAGACATACTGCCAAAATGGTGAGAAAATATCAGGTCTTAGGTATCTAGGAAGCTTAGCATTAGCGTCTGTCTCTCTTAGTCAATGGGCGAATATCATTTTAGAGTCAGTAATACCATTGTCTCACTTTAAAAGAAGGAATAAAGCCACCTGCCAGAAAAGTAAAAATAGGCAAATAGAACTACAGAAAACTTAGAAATGTCTGCTCAGCAAAGGAAATATCAACAGAGTGAAAAACAAATTATAGAATGAGAAACATATTTGCAAACTCTGTATCTGATAAGGGATTAATATTCAGAATACACAAATAACTCCTACAACTCAACAATAAAAAAAAAAAAAAAAACTCGAAGAATGGGCAAAGGACTTAAATAGACATTTCTCCAAAGAAGATATACAAATGGCTGACAAGCAAATGAAAAGATGATTAACATCAATAAATACCAGGGAAATGAAAATCAAAAGCACAGTGAGTTATCATCTCAGATCCATTAGGATGTGTGTATGTGCTCAGTCATGTCCAACTCTTTTGTGACCCCGTGGACAATTGCCTGCCAGGCTTCTCTGTCCATGGAATTTTCGAGGCAAGAATACTGGAGTGGATTGCCATGTCCTCTTCCAGGGTATCTTCCCAACCCAGGGATCAAATCCATGTCTCTTGCATCTCCTGCATTTGCAGGTGGATTCTTTACCACTGCACCACCTGGGAAGCCCTCATTAGGATGCCACTATCATAAAAACAGAAAACAGGTATTGGTGAGGATGTGGGGAAATTAGAATCTTTGTGTACTGTTGGTGAGAATGTAAAATGGTGTAATCACATGAAAACCAGGATGGAGGGTCCTCAAAAAATTAAAAACAGAATTGTCATATGATTTAGCAATCTCACTTTTGGGTATCGATGTTAAAGAACTATAAAGAGAATCCCAGTAAGATATTTGCACATTTACATTCATTGAAGCATTATTCACAATATCCAACAAATAAAAAACCTAAATGTTAACTGATGTAAACCTAAATGTTAACTGGGTAAACAAAATATGGTACATATGTGCAATGGAATATTATTTAGCCTTAAAAACAGAAGGAAATTTTGTAATATTTGATATCAAAGATGAATTTTGAGGACATTATGCTAAATGAAGTAAGTCAGTCATCAAAAAAGACAAATACTGCATGATTCATCTCACATGAAGTGTCTAACGTAGTCAAACTCTTAAAAACAGAAAAAAGAATGATGGTTACTAATTCCTGGGGGGGGAGAGAGTAGGCGAACTGTTATTCAATGGTAGAGAGTTTCCGTTTCACAAGATGAAAAGTTCTAGAGATCTGTTACACAAAAGGGTGCAATATAGTTAGCACTAAATTATACTTAGAAATTATTAAGCTACTATTTTTATGTTTATATGCATTTTGCCTCAATTCACTAATGAAAAAATGAAGAAGGCAACTCACAACACTATATTCAAAACAGCAATTTCTTACTGATATGAACATCAGAGGAGCTTAAAGAACATTTAGGTTGTTTTTTGCACGTGGGAGTGGAAACGAGTAAGAGAAAGACTACATCCATCACATAGAGCAGCAGTCCCCAACCTCTTAGGCACCAGAGATTAGTTTCATGGAAAACAATTTTTCATGGACCAGGGTGGGGAAGGATGGTTTGGGGATGATTAAAGCATATTATAATTATTGTGCACTTTATTTCTGTTATTATTATATCAGCTCCACCTTAGTTCATCAGGCATTAGATTCTGGAGGTTGGGGACCCCTTACATAAAGCATTAGAGACTCAAAAGAGGTCCAAACCCAGAAGAACAATTTGCAAAAAGAAGGGAGGGAAGCAAGACAAATAATCCTTGGGCAAAACAACTTAAATCAAGCATAATTTTATTTGGAATTTTTAGTAGGGAGGTTTCTTTTTTTGTGTAACAGAAAACATTTAGTCATACTAATGCAGAGTTCAACACTTCACCCCATTAACACAATCAGCATAATGAACAAAATTCATTCACATCCTGAAACTCGATACTACCTATCACGTCCTTCTTGAAATCAATCCCTGTTTTCTGAACAAAGCTTCTCTCTTTTAATAAGAGAACTTCTTATCTCTAAATAGTTGCTCAGAATTCTCTAGCTTCTCCACCCCAGTGGATCTCATATACTACACAGCTTCAGCTATAACTTCAATGCAGACAACACAAATCTATGGCTGTGGCACTGCAGATGATACTCCCCTGAGCCACAAAATCTACCTGCAAGACATGTTCACTATGCTGCCCCTGCAACTTAAATTCCATGTATAGGAAATAAATGCATTTCCCACTCTCTTTGATAACTACTTCTTCCCCGGTTCCTTGGTCTGTTAGTGACAACATCCATTCAAACATCCTTGCATAAAAACTCAGAATCACATTTTCCTGTCCTCATATTCTGTAAATTCTCAAGCTTTATAGATTCTTCCTCTGCATTGTTTTTTCACTTTTCTTACCTTTCTTTTTCTTTCTCACCAATGTAATTAATTCAAGAGCTTATCATTTTGTCCCCCTTTACCAGTCTTCCCCATTAGAATTCCACACAATATATAAGATTAACCAGTCCAATCCCAATGCCACCTGTTTCTATATTTGTAGAATTTCATGAAATGTTAAGTTCTTTAATTTGTTCCTTTTCATCTTAAAATAACTTTTCACTGAATTTTGCAGTTTCAGACAAGAGAATCTATGTCATTAAAAATAAATTAATTTAAAAAAAAAGAGACTCTGTGTCTTCTCTCCTATAGAGAAGAATCTAGCAGACATTTGCCTATGCTATGCTCTACTATGCTAAATTACTTTAGTCATGCCCAACTCTTTGTGACCCTATGGACTATGACCCATCAGGCTCCTCTGTCCATGGGATTTCCCAGGCAAGAATGCTGGAGTGCGTTGCCGTACCCTCCCCTCCCAGGGATCTTCCTGACCCAGGGATTGATCTAGTCTCTTAGATCTCCTGCACTGGCAGGCAGGTTCTTTACCACTAGCGCCATCTAGGAAGCCCCACCTAAACCAATGCCCATGGGAAAGGGATATTAAGGACAGCTGAGGCTGAGTCTCCTTGGGTACAGAATGACATGCCTGGGTTGGACCAAGCAGGGAGGATCTTTGCTGGTGTTTTGAATTGCATGCTTAGACAAATGGTTAAGTATTGCTTTTTGGACTTAGCATCTTTCTCAACCTGGTCTTCTCTTTGCTTGTGATGTCCTGTCATGGTCACTGGGGAGCTGCAGTTATTCATTATGGATTATGTGTACACATTTGAGCAAGGCAGTATCCGTCCCTGTCCTCCCTATCAGACATCACAAGGTTAATGTGGAAAACGCCATCTGGGTGTTAATCACATATGAAAACTGCTGCTGAGCAGAAGAGGATTGCGAGGACTAGGAATATCTAAAAAAACACATTCCCTTGCTATAACATGCACGTGTCGGGATAATGCATAGGATGTATATATCATCTAGATGCATCTACAGATGAAAACAGGTGACAACACACCTCCTTTCTTGAACACAAACAGCATTCTTAGTATTTGCACCATATACATTATGGTGCTTCAGGTGCATTTAACCACTTGTGGCCTGTAAGCTTTTCTGTTCTCAAAAAAACAGCATCTCCCAGGGCAACGTACTTTGGGCTTTACCACAAAAAAGAAGGGTGAGCTGCTGTTAAAAATACTTTTACTATATTATACATAGAAGATTTGTTTGTTTGGCTTTTTTTTTTTTTTTTTTTTTTGAGAGACACTGTGAGGAGATGAGATACTATAAAGGTGAAATGCCAAACCCCTTTTTCTTTTCCATCTTAACTATTTTAAGTGAAGATCTTTTTAAATCTTTTAGAATACACTCTGGATGAACAAAATTTATAATATTCTTTGCTTCTCAATAACTAAATTTACCTTATTCCTTATGAGGCTCTGTTTTCTCATCTTTGCCAGTTAAAGATAACTCAGACTTTTCAGTTTGAAATTCAGTCTCTTCTGAGCAACTCCTCAGTTCTCCACGACTCTCCCCTCACGTCCCTCCCTTCCTTCTCACTGGGTATCTGTTGGGCTCAAGCCAAAGAGGAGGGTGCTGGGGAGAGGTGGGCACCACCACCTTTGCCGACTGCCCTTTCTTGAGCCATCCTCATCTCTCTGGCCTCTCCCTATAGCAGCCTAGTTCACACACATGACCTCCTGACCCCGTGACATACACCACAGGCTCATCTCACTGCACTCAGGGGATCTCGGGAGGGGGTTGGGCCATGAGCTTTTTTGATGGATCTTCACACTACATTAGAGAACTCTGAAAGACTCTCTCCTAAAAACTCCACTGACATATAGCTACTTTATCACACTGGACACATGGTATAATTTACCTGAATCTCACAGAGTTTCTACTCTACACCCTAAAGCAAAAGACACTGCTCTCAGACCTCCTACATCTATATGAGATTTTAATCACTACCACCTTCCCCAAGACTCATCAAAGCAGAAGCGGTCACTGGGCCCTTCTCAGGGACCCAAAGTGTATCTAAGCTGAAGTCACATACTCCCTCCAATTCTTTTATCCTCTCTGGCCAGGAAAATGGTGTTTACCTCATCAAACATGCTCCCCCTTCTAGCAGTTATAGTTCAAATGCTATGCACTGAATCTTCCAAGATTCTGGCCTTACTATTTAAAGCCAAGTTTTTGGAATTCATGAAATTTATTTTTCTGACCTGAGTCCCTGGCTCTTTCAAGTGAAAGCTGTGACTTTTAAGACTTTTTATCTCTGCTATAGATATATAAAAGTATGCACAAGAGCTCAAAAGCCAGGAATTTGACTCTTCTCTTTCTGTACCATCTCTTGCCTGCACAGCATAGCAACACAGATAACTTTCATGCTATTTCAATGATAAGAAGAGGGAAAGAAGTAGAAGGAATTGAAAAATACAATTTCCTATCAAAGTGTTACACAGCCACACATGACTTCTTTACTTCTTAAACAGGGGGTGCTAAACATCATCATGCATTTTCTGGATAATGCACGGTCCTTATTGGTCCGGGCAGCAAATCTCAGCTGTTTCTGCCTTTTAGTTTCACTGTCTCTGCCTTTCCTGCCAGACTATGAGTCACCATGGGCTATTTTGATGGCCACCTCCAGTACTTTCTTCTCTGCCTCTTTTCCAGTTTGTAGCTTCTTGTCTTCTGTGAGCTAGGAAGCCAGACAACCAAGCTTGTTAAAAAACTGTGTTAAAGGGAGGCCAGTAAGGCCCTGCCCCTAGAAGTGAAGTGTATGCCTTTGTAACCACTATGTCAGCCTTCAAGGCTGATTTTTCTTCCTTCTAAGTTTGGGCTGAGTTCCCAAGGGTAGAGGTTGTCAGAAATTCAACCTCTGAATAAGCGGGTCATTACTATAATTTAAAGCATAGTATGTATCATTCTCCTTCATAAAAAGTGACACAATAAAAGCTTTGTAATTTATACCACAGGCATCATGTTTGAACTTCAAATGGGAGTCAAAACCCAGCAGGTTGTTTTCAGACATTTCTCCAAAAGGCACACACACACCATTAGGAAGAAATGGGTTTTTTCTTTCTCTCTGTTTTCATGGACTAAAGTGCATTTCTCTTTCCCATGAGACCAATGACTTCAGATATTCAGAGTTCAGACTTTTGACCCTGCTGCCACTGAGGAGGTTTCAACCTAATGTTTTAGTTGTGAAAGATCAGTACACAAATTGGGCTGTAAACTAAGATATTTCCTTATAATTTCTTGCGAATGTCTCATACTAGAAACAAAGTCAAAGATAACAGTATATAAGGCACTTAGGTTAATCCTCAGGAAATTTGTAATCATCTAAATAAATATATTAAATAGTAATTACTTTCATCCAGCCTTCTGACCTTTTGAAAGGAACAAAACTTCCTAACCTCAAAGCTCAGATTTTTCAACACAGGGTGCTCAATTTTTCTCGAGGAACAATAACAAAGATGCTCCTGGTGAATAGGTGAACATGGAAGGATCAATCATGTAAGAGCTATTCCACAACTCTCATGAAACCCCAGGAATATGTAAGTTTCACTTTCTGCAACTAAAGACATTCAATGCCAGATCACTGGAAACACAGCCCTCTGGCTAGTTGCTATGTTTCTCTGTTACTCTGCCTCTCACTTGGTAATAAAAATGTGTTACACTATCGAGTGAAACATCCAAACTTACCCCCGTTTTACAACAAGCACCTAATTAACTCCAATATTTATACCTGCTCTACATTTCCCTGTATTCTCATAGCCGCAGCTTCATTGTTGATCTCCTGTGCTTCTTGGTATAAAAGGAGTTTTGTCTTGTTGGACAAAAGGAGTTTTGTTTGTGTTGGACATTCTTGAAGTAATGCTTGATATTTGGTGGTGCATAATAAACATTTGATTAATTCATTCGTTTCTGTAGGAAATATTTATTTGCACACTAAATGTTAGATGAATCAATTAACATAGACTCTTCCCTCATTCATTATCCAGTGCTGCATTAAAATATTACCACAAATCTAGCAGCTTAAAATAACACACATTTATTATCTCACTTTTTCTGCGGGTCATGGATCTGAGCACTGGCCTCACAGGCTTTATAGTCCAGTGAGACAACCAGTCAAATTTTGTTACATTGTGTTCTGTACCTACACCTTTAGATGCAAGAAGAGGAAATTGGTATGAACAAGCTTAGGTGTGTGGACTACAGCATTTCACACACAGGCCTGGCAGCCCCCCAGGGTGAGAAATGAGGTGAGGGGATGGTGAAAGAAGTGGGGTATGATCAAAGACAGCTCTCCCCCTGTGCCACCATGTTCCAGCTGGAAACTCTGGAGACGTTTGAGAATTGTACGTTTGAATCAGCCTTTTCAAGTTATCATGAGCATGCTTTTGTCAACCACTGGTATGATAAGTAGGACACCATCTGTATTCTTATAACAGGTTCCTCGAATTTTAGGGGTGGAACACGTGATAATACTATGATAAATAGATGTTTTGTGGTCTGATTCAGGTCAGAAAGGAAGAAGACTGGTTCTTATAGCCTCTGGCATGAATGTGTAAGCAGCGCAGTAGAGGTGATGTGGGAGGGTCTCGGGAGTCCATGGGACAAAAGGAATGGGAGAACATGACCAAAACCTAATCTAGAATGGGAAAGACAGAGTCAGGGACCCATGAGTTTATCAGTAAAAAGTGTCAAGTACCCCAGTCACCTGACCTTGGTCCCCCTCAGTACAGAAGAGGCAGAAGGAAAGAATACACACTTTTAGGCAAGAGGACTGTATTTCAAGCATAAAAAAATACCTCACTCTCTTGGAGGGACTGGCACCAGGATTGGGATTCCCATAATATTTACACAGG
The DNA here is from genome assembly GCF_023699985.2 of Odocoileus virginianus. Classification (NCBI taxonomy): domain Eukaryota; kingdom Metazoa; phylum Chordata; class Mammalia; order Artiodactyla; family Cervidae; genus Odocoileus; species Odocoileus virginianus. The sequence goes on from NC_069679.1 coordinate 31,458,573, forward strand.
GGGTCAGAGCTAGAGAGACTATGATGTGTTACAGTAGTTTTATCCCTAGGCAAGGCTGGGCTGGGGCTACCCAGATGCAGTGGTAAAGAACCCACCTGCAATGCAGGACACAGGCATTCAATCCTTGGTCTCGGAAGATTCCCCTGGAGAAGGAAATAGTAACCCACTCCAATATTCTTGCCTGGAGAATCCCCATAGGCAGAGGAGCCTGGGGGGCTACAGTCCATGGGGCTGCAGAGTCAGACATGACTGAGCACGCTCACAAAGCGGGGCTGGAGAAACACAGGAGCTTAATCTCACAAATGTCTGCATTCTATTTCTACCCGGCCCAAAGTTTTCCTTAAGGTCTGAAACACATTTTTGAGAAATGTGCAAATATCATCGTCATTTGCTTTCAGATATGTTTCTAGCCTTTCTCTTACTAATTTCATTCTCAGGCTCTCTTCTCACTTGTGCTAGATTGGAGAGAGAGAAGAAGGGGAAAAAGGGTAATTTTCTCATTCTTTCTGCCTTAGAAGCATCACCTGGAATGGCCACATCTCTACAACTCCAAATCCTGCAGAAACACCCCTGACAACCTTCGTTTTAGCTCCCTCCAAACAACACATTGTCTGTCCAGTCTTGTGGGTTTTATCATCTTCCTGCTATTGCTAGCCTCAGAGTTATTCCACTGTTCTCCATGGGGTCCAAGTAAATCACTGTGTATCACAATCCCAATACTAAATTCCCTCTGGCTGAAATGTCCTAAAGTGGTTTCTACTTTGCTAAATCAACCCAGACTGAAAAGCCTGTCTCATCAAGTCTATCAGTACAAGGAAATCTCAGCAACTGACTGCTAGGACTTCCTGTGATATCCTTATATTTATAGAGTTTTACATGGCACGTGAATGATGACCAGCCCTTTTAAGGGAGCTGGCAGTACTAATAATAAGAATAACAATACAGTTGTATCGTTTGAAGCCAGCCAAAGTCTCATCATTGAATCTGTTTCAGTTCAGTTTGATGTGCAAAGTGATCTCAAACTTGTTGTAAAGAAAGTTTCAACAAGTCTGTCACCTTAAATAAATACATGCCCTCTCTTTCTGTCCTTTATTCTTTTGTCTCCAGATGAAATCTTCCCTCTTATGTACTTAGCAGAATCTGTTTGTTTATTGCCAAGGCAGGCATTTCACTTTGGACTGTATCCTCAAGTATTTTCTAAGTTCCTGCTATCTTATGGTTCAGCTTCCTTTTCTTGATCTCTCCTTTCTTCCTCCTACATCCTCCTATCCAATTTCATACAAGATTCTACCTAATCACATGGCAAAATAAGCTATGGCATCTCTAGTTTGGAGCAACCCCTCACATCACACATAGCCAAGATCTCAATAACACATCACACAGCAGAGTCAGAAAAGAACTAGTAGCCTACAATGGGAGCTGGTGCTACCCAGGGACACGGCAGGAATTCACATGCCAATATCTCACATACCAGTGAGCTGTCTACCTTTGGGAAAACATCCAGCCTTCATACCTAAATTTTCCCAGTTGCAAAATGCAGATAACTGTATCTACCTTATAAGGATGTAGAGAGGATTAAATGAGTTCATTCCTATAAACATCTAAGACGTGCAAAACCCCATAGGAAATACTCAATAAATACATGATATACAGAGAGTGGAAGGTGGATCTCTAAGTTACATAAATCCTCTTAACAATCTTGAAATTTTGGGCACCTAAGACAAAGCTACATTCCCCTCTAATTGCTATGGAAAAGTTTCACAGAAATGTGAACAAATGGACTACAGGTATTTTATACAAATATTTACATTTTACAATAAAATTGATTTTTAAAATGTACATTTCAGAGAGACCACAATTCTATGGTTACATTTGAAGATTATAAAAATATTGCCACCTGGAAGGTTATTATCATCTTATCTTTTAGGGTTTTTTGTTTTTGTTTTTGTTTTTGTTTGGCAGAAGAACTGTCCTTGAGACAAAGGCATCAGCAGATTCCTTGTTAAATGTCAAACATTTATAGAAATCATATTATTATAAGGTAGAATGGATGGTGTCAGATACACTGGCTTCCTTAGGCACTTGTTTAATCTACTTCAATAACCTTTTTAAGGATTAAGATGAAAATTGATATTTTAGTGTAAGTCTGGAGTGTCAAGACATTTAGACAGTTCAGAGCTAGCATGTCATTCTGTCAAAGGTTAGATCCCACCAAACATTAAGAAAATTATCATCACAGCCTAATAAGCTTTAATGTCTAAAATCAGACCTTTGCAACTCCTAAAATACTGAATTTTGCTTCCTGTAATATTGCAGTTCAGAACTGTGCTGTTTCTAAAATGCATTGTCTGATGAAAAAAGTACTACGGGGCCAAATGAAATGCATCCTCATGCACAATCAACCCCTGTGATAGGAAAATCTCACTTAGAAGTGTGCTTTAGGTAAGCATCCCAAATTTAACCACTTTCAAAGCTGTCAGTGCCTCTTGCACTTATCAGCAAGTCACATGCCTTTGATTTCACCTTTGTATTAACTAGTAGTTTGATTAGAGAATGATCAGTATAAACAGAAACTGATTTGTTGACTTGATGATCTATGTTAGTTAACTTATAAAGCAACTATTTTACAGGTATCTATGTACACTTACACTCATATTTACATGTTAAAAGTGTTATTAATTTGTATTATTTTTAACCATAAACTTGAAAGAATAAAAAAAAGTGAGCCAGAACTACACAGAGCACAGACATTCTTTAAACAATCCTAGCCATTTTTTGTTAGACACTATCTGTTACAACCACTTGTGTTTATGATTATTACTTATAATAGTTATTTATGGATACATGTTGCATCTTTCAAATTGCCAGAAAGGTCATTATCAAAAGCAAACTATTATTTATTTTTATACAATTTTTAAACATTACACTCCACTTAGAATTATTACAAAATATTGGCTATTCCCCATGTTGTACAATACATCCTTCTAGCCTATCTTACACTCAATAGACTTGTGCCTTCCACTCCTCCACCCTTATTTTGCTCCTTCCCCCTTCCATCTCCTCACTGGTAATCACTAGTTTGTTCTCTTTATCTGTGAGTCTGCTTACTTTTTGTTATGTTCACTAGTCTGTAGCATTTTTTGGATTCCACATTTAAGTGAGATCACACAGTATGGAGGTTTCTCAAAAAACTAAAACTAGAACTATCACAGAACCCAGCAATTCCACTCCTGGGTACATATCCAAAATAAAAACAGAAACACTAATTACAAAAGATGCATTACCCCAATGTTGGCAGCAGCATTATTTACAAAATCCAAGATATGGAAGCAACCTAAGTGCCCATCAACAGATGAACGGATAAAGACGACATGGTGTGTGTACAAAATGGAATACTACTCAGCCATAAAAAAGAATAAAATTTTGTCATTTGCAGCAACATGTGTTGATTCGGAGGGCATTGTGCTAACAGAGAAAGACAAAAGTAAAATAGTATTTTTATTTTTATTTTTTTTATTGTTTCACTTTCTTTTTCTTTTTTTTTTTTTTTTTAATTTTTATTAGTTGGAGGCTAATTACTTTACATCATTACAGTAGTTTTTGTTATACATTGATATGAATTAGCCATGGATTTACATGTACTCCCCATCCCAGTCCCCCCTCCCACCTCCCTCTCCACCCGATCCCTCTGGGTCTTCCCAGTGCACCAGGCCCGAGCACTTGTCTCATGTACCCAACCTGAGCTGGTTATCTGTTTCACCCTAGATAATATACATGTTTCAATGCTGTTCTCCTGAAACATCCCACCCTCGCCTTCTCCCAGAGTCCACAAGTCTGTTCTATACATCTGAGTCTCTTTTTCTGTTTTGCATATAGGGTTATCGTTACCATCTTTCTAAAGTCCATATATATGTGTTAGTATACTGTAATGGTCTTTATCTTTCTGGCTTACTTTGCTCTGTATAATGGGCTCCAGTTTCATCCATCTCATTAGAACTGATTCAAATGAATTCTTTTTAATGGCTGAGTAATATTCCATGGTGTATATGTACCACAGCTTCCTCATCCATTCATCTGCTGATGGGCATCTGGGTTGCTTCCATGTCCTGGCTATTATAAACAGTGCTGCGATGAACATTGGGGTGCACGTGTCTCTTTCAGATCTGGTTTCCTTGGTGTGTATGCCCAGAAGTGGGATTGCTGGGTCATACGGCAGTTCTATTTCCAGCTTTTTAAGAAATCTCCACACTGTTTTCCATAGTGGCTGTACTAATTTGCATTCCCACCAACAGTGTAAGAGGGTTCCCTTTTCTCCACACCCTCTCCAGCATTTATTGCTTGTAGACTTTTGGATAGCAGCCATCCTGACAAAATAGTATTTTTAAATGTGCAGATATTTTTATTGAAAGATAATGTGATACAGGCTTTTGAAATCTAAGAGTCCTGGTTTCAAAACACGGGCCACCCCTTACTAGCTATGTGGCTATGAATAAATTACTTAATATCTCTGAGGCTTAACCTCCTCATCTGCCAAAGGACAATGTTGTCAGAATTATGTAAAACATAGTATAAAAATCTTTTGGAAGAATGTCTGACTCACAGAGACATTCATCAGATATTAGTTCCCTTCTATTTACCTTCATAAAAAACAAATTTGAAATGGGAAGATTTATGATTGAGCGATGTGTTTCAGTCAATCCTGAAGAAAATCAACCCTGAATACTCATTGGAATTACTGATGCTAAAACTGAAGCTCCAGTACTTTGACCACCTTATGTGAAGAGCTGAGTCACTGGAAAAATCCCTGATGCTGGAAAAGATTAGCAGAAGAGAGCAACAGAAGATGAGACGGTTGGATGGCATCATCGACTCAATGGACATAAGTTTGAACAAAGTCAGGGTGACAGTGAAGGACAGGGAAGCCTGACGTGCTGCAGTCCATGGGGTCACAAAGAATTGGACACGACTGAACAACTGAACAACGTGTTTCATCCACATACAGTAACAAATGAACATTATCCAGTCTTAAAAGACATATTAGTGGCTTTAGTTATAGTTCCTTCATAGACATTCATTTTTCTCCCCAATATGACTGCAACCCAAGAAAAACACTCCTGAGATAATAATAAACAATTTAATAAAATTTTATCTGCTACAATTATCTTCTGGCATGATCAAACTATAAGTTAATCTACTGAGAATAGTCGCCGGTGTTAGTACCTACACAGAATTGGAAATATTCTGTTTTGTGTGAGGGGTGGGGGCCAAAAAAGAGATCAATATGGAAAGCAATATACTAAGTAGAAATTTTGCACAAGGAAGAGCAGTTTTAAGTTTCCAATAATCATATCTTGAGAAGTCTTCATTACCTAGCTGCTAAACTTACAGTTTAACTCTAGTCCAGTTTGATTCTAAAGTTGGATATCTGCCAAATTTTATGTTTTTTTTTTTAACACAGAATTCTGAGTGCCTCCCAAATGCTTCTTTATCTCCCTCATCCCTATTCTCAGGCAACCTCTCTGTATTGCCATACAATTTGGAATCTGTCTCACCTTTCTAACACAAGACCCTTGAGCTTTCTAGAAAAACCCATTGAGATTGGAGTTGAACCAAAAATTGACCAAGTCTTAGTCCTCAGGAGCTCAAGAAGCTACCTGAAGAGGTTCTCAGATGTTATACTTACTGAGAGGTTTCTTGACAATTAGAAAACAATGAATAGAAGCATGTTTTTGATAACTCCACTCACATAGACTAGAGGTCTAATCACTAGGCTAATTTTTACAACAAAATTACTTTAAAGTGCTATAGGAGCATAAAAGTAAGTGTGACAAACTCCAGGGGTTGAGATGGCAAAAAGAAGCTTCTCAGATGACATTCCAAATAGCCACTGAAAAATACAAGTATGGCCACCAAGATCACCAAGTTAAAGGGATTCTTAGAAGGTGTATCCAGATAAAGAACACAACTTGGGGAAAAGCATGAAGATATGAAAGGAAAAAAAAGCATTTGAAGGAGTTTCAAGTACACAGATATCCTATTTAGTGATGGTTCCAGAAGTACCGATTTTTTATAAAGTTCTTTGTCCGTTAGTCCCTTAGTATTCTAAAAGAACGCTAAGAGGGAAAAGTCAAACACACACTAGTGTGTGCATGTGCTTAATCACTCAGTCATGTCGACTCTTTGCAACCCCATGGACTGCAGCCCACCAGGCTCCTTTGTCATGGAATTCTCCAGGCAAGAATACTGGAGTGGGTTGCCACACCCTCCTCCAGGGGAACTTCAGAACCCAGGGACTGAACCCAGGTCTCCCGCATTGCAGGTGGATTCTTTACCATCTGAGCCACCAGGGAAGCCCAAACACATATTTATACACCTGTATATATTGCTATATGTATTTTTCAGTCTCAGAAAACACATACTTATACACCTGCATACATTGCTATATGTATTTTTCACCTTCTTGGAGCACTACGACATTCCCTCCCAATGAAAGCACTTGTACTTTATACTTTCAAAGAGGGTGGACAACCATCATGCAGCAACTCTCAGGCAATGAGCTCCCTATTGAATAATACCAGGCTGAGTGCATCTGTAACATAAATTATCCACTTTCTGGGCCTCTCTCTTTCTGCAATTAATATTGTATCCTGACCAATAGCATTGATCCATCATTTATCAAGAGATGATACTGCAAGACCCTCAGCTTAAAAATAAAGTGAAAACTGGCACGAATATTGAAATGCCAAAGACTGAACCCATGAAGGGAATGGTCAAGGAAATGGGATAAAATTACAAGGTAATATGAGAGAGCATAAGCATCACTCTGAACTGAAACAACTGACCAACAACTATAATAATGTTAAGTGAAAGAAATGACAGAGCTATGGCATGGAGGCAAAGGGATTTGAATTAAATATAAGAATGAAGAGCTGCTGCCAGGGTGAAAAGGAACTGGAAAGGGACTCTGGCTCTGACTTAGCACAAAACTCAACTCTTAGTCAAGTGTACCAATGGATCATTGTGGCTGGAGCACAGAGTATGCTGGGAGAAGTAACAGGAGGAAGTTAAGAAAGTAAGTTAGGCCTGATCAGATGGAAAAAATTAAATAAATCTCATGTTAGGGACCTATAAGAGCTTGAACTTGTTCTCTCAGATAGATACTAGGAAATAGTAAATGGCTTTAACCAAAGAAATAACAGAAAAATGAAGATCGGTGTTTCAGAAATAAAAGTGGTGATGGAGAACCACCATTTTTTACCATAGAATGACATTATCAGGAAAATAAACTAGGAGACGTACACTGCCACAGAATAATAGATTTTTAAAAACCAATGTAATTAATAAGCACCAACACCAAACTCTCCACCCAGGTTTGTGAAATCCGGGGAAAATATCGTAGCAGGTAAGAAAGAGAAAGACTCCCTGGTCTGTCTCCAGCTGCCACTTGACCCATCTACTCCTACCTCTTCTTTCCAACCATGTCTATTCTCCATTTTTTTCCTATCATATTCTACCTCTACTCTGAAAATAAGGATAGTAACAAAGATTCCACACGTCTGGGGGGAGGATGGAACCAGAAATGCTTAAAATGTCAGGTCATAGGTAAAGGCCACTCAGCAGGGACATATCTTGCTCCAGTATGCCCCCCCTCCAGTATGCCCCCCCTCTAGTATGCCCCCCCTCCAGTATGCCCCTCCATACTGCCCCCCCAGCTTGACAGAGGGATTGAAAAGATTGTCAATGCCTGCTAGACAATCTTACTGGAAAGAAAAGGTCCTTTCATTTCTTTTAACCAAAGGATCACAGGAAACTGAAGGTCAGGTCTTTCAACAGAAGATGAAGGTCTACTTCATCTTGAGTTTCAAACACGGATGATCAGAGCCCCACAACAGGAACAAGAGAACCACAGAACAAAGCGAACTGTCGCATTTCCTACAGGGAGTTTTTCAAGCATAATTGTTAGTTTCACAGTCCTCGAGGCTCTGAGATGCTCTCTCATATATTCATGGGGGCATTTTCGTTGAAAATGTAACTCCTAGTCCTTTATCATTTAAGGACAGAAGTCCTGAACACATTTATGTAGCCAAAACAGAGGCATTCAGGAACATGCTGTTAGTGATATGGATAAAATTGGTTGAACTTTCTGCAGTAATAGAGATCAGCCATCATGATTATGGCAGTGCGCTGGAAAGATGACACAACTTATGAGATTTTGTTACAGTGAATGCCCTCAAAAAGGGCTCCATGTCATTCATTTTCAACATCCTTGTGGGAAGAGTGACTTCAGTGGTCCTCTGAATGTGACTTCTGTGCTAATGAGACTGATGAGACTGCCCATTCAGAACAGCCAGTGAATTTATCAAGTTTATCCATCTCTAAGACTTTAGGAGGCCTTGTTACTAATCTGAGTGATGGTTTTAGTATCTATAATGGTCCTTTACATGAATAATCACCTTAGAGAACAGGGTAAAGTTGGTGGTGGTGGGAATCAAAGATTACCTTTCAACCTGGGAGTATCTATAATCTACTCACTTCTCTAATAAAGCAGGAAAATTTTGTGTGCTGCAAAAGACTAGAGAGAATATATCAACTAGGATTTGTGACTGAAAAGTCAGAGCATTTTCTAAATAATGTTTAAGAATAAAGAGTCACACTAAATATTTTGCTTTTCATCACTTTAAAACTAATGACTCTAGCAATCATAAGGATAAAAATAATGAGAAAATTAATTCACAGATAAAGCTTAAATTAAAATGCCTATGTAGACTTTTGCATCCTAAAGTAGATTTTAAGAACTTTGGAGCATAACTAGCATAGAGAAATTGAATATGGAAAGGTATAATTTATATACAGTAAACTACAGTATATCTCATAGCAAATAGTTCCATTTGTCATGTGAGACCTTATTATGAGTCTGTAAACAAAAGTGTCAGCTACCACATGGAAATTAATTAATTAACCTCATAAATGGCATTTTTCTGATAACAGAGTACTCTAAGCAACATAAAAACATAATGCTTTCTGTAGAGATGCTGATTTGCAGCTGACACTAAATTACTTTTTAAGTGTCCTATGGAGGAAGATATGTAAAAGGTTTGTGGGGAAAAAAGCCTCATTATAGACTGATTTGTTTAATGGCTCTAGTGAATTCAGAATGAGCCAAAATGGCTGGTCACATCTAAAGCATTCATAGTGATAAGAGCTGTAGATCAGAAAGTGCCTCAACAGTAAGAAAACTACTGGACCATAATGTTCAGAACAAAAAGAAATAAAAACTCAGGCCTACCAAAGCTAATTATACCAACTGGCTCCCTACCTTTTGTGCTCTTTTCAGCTGGGTGACACACAGAACCAGCTGAATCTTAAACTCCAAAGCATTCTCTTTGTAAGCATCAGTCCTGAATACTCATTGGAAGGACTGATGCTGAAGCTGAAACTCCAGTACTTTGGCCACCTGATGCGAAGAACCGACTCGTTTGAAAAGACCCTGATGCTGGGAAAGATTGAAGCAGGAGGAGAAGGGAAAGACAGAGGATGAGATGGTTGGATGGCATCACAGACCCGATGGATATGAATTTGAGTAGGTTCCAGGAGTTGGCGGTGGACATGGAAACCTGGTGTGCCGCAATCCATGGAGTCGCAAAGAATCTGGTACAACTGAGCGACTGAACTGAAATGAACTTGTAAGCATCATCCATACCCCAAGAGAAAACCATCTCCACACACCGTTAGGATATATTCTTTTCTTAGTGCAAATATGCACTCATTTTTGGGGAAATGTTTTATTCTACCACAGGTGAAATACATCCTTCACTTTCCTAGTTTCTGCATATGCACCCACAAAATTACGATTGAACTGTCTTTTAAAAGATGTCAAATTCTTCAGTCTTTGGCTACTTTCAAATACTTCATGCAAAAATTAAATTTTTCATTTTTGTAAAGATCTGCCTTACGTCATATGGTATTTGTTAGGTTTAGAGACACTTACTGGTGCTACATGAAAGAATAAGTTTAGGTCCCATGCCTTTGAAGTTATATTAGCTTAAACTTGGTACAATTTTATACAAAGATGTAGAAACTAAAGGCTGGTTTTATAGTTAAAATAACCCCTGGCAAGTACGACACATACTGAGCACTGATTAGAGCACTGAGTATTATGAACCATTTCAGCAGTAGATGATGACACAGTTCTTATCCAAGAATGCTTAAAATCTAATGCCCTTACCCAAGGTTGTTTCTACATACAATTTTGAGGAATGAGTGAAAATGGTGAAATCCAGAAACTCATTTTTTAATCAGCTCGATGTGTTTACCTAATAATTTATAAATTATTCATTATATTAGTTTATTTTCAAGCTCTTTTAGATAGTGTCAGTCAGTCAGTTTAGTTGCTCAGTCATGTCTGAATCTTTGTAATCCCATGGACTGCAGCATGCCAGGCTTCCCTGTCCATCACCAACTCCCAGAGCCTACTCAAATTCATGTCCATCACGTGATGCCATCCAACCATCTCATCTTCTGTAATCCCCTTCTTCTCCTGCCTTCAATCTTTCCCAGCATTAGAGTTTTTCCAGTGAGTCAGTTCTTCACATCAGATGGCCAAAGTATTGGATTTTCAGCTTCAGCACCAGTCCTTCCAAAGAATATTCAAGACTGATTTCCTTTAAGATAGACTGGTTGGATCTCCTTGCAGTCCAAGGGACTCTCCAGAGTCTTTTCCAGCACCATAGTTCAAAAGCATCAATTCTTCAGTGCTCAGCTTTCTTTATAGTCCAACTCTCACATCCATACCTGAGAAAAAAACATAGCTTTCACTAGATGGACTTTTGTTGGCAAAGTAATGTCTCTGCTTTTTAACATGCTGCCTAGGTTGGTCATAGCTTTTCTTCCAAGGAACAAGTGTCTTTTAATTTCATGGCTGAAGTCACCATCTTCAGTGATTTTGGAGCCCAAAATAATAAAGTCTGTCACTGTTTCCCCATCTATTTGCCATGAAGCGATGGGACCAGATGCCATGATCCTAGTTTTCTGAATATTGAGCTTTAAGGCAACTTTTTCCACTCTCCTCTTTCACTTTCTTCAAGAGGCTCTTTAGTTCTTCACTTTCTGCCATAACCATATGGGTGGTGTCATCTGCATATTTGAGGTTATTGATATATCTCCCGGCAATCTTGATTGCAGCTTGTGCTTCATCTAGCCCAGCGTTTCTCATAATGTACTCTGTATGTAAGTTAAATAAGCAGGGTAACAATGTACAGCTTTGATGTACGCCTTTCCCAATTTGGAACCAGTCTGTTGTTCCATGTCCAGTTCTAACTGCTGCTTCTTGACCTGCATACAGGTTTCTTAGGAGGCAGGTAAAGTGGTCCAGTTCTCTCATCTCTTGAAGAAATTTTCCAGTTTGCTGTGATCCACACAGTCAAAGGCATTGGCATAGTCAATAAAGCAGAAGTAGATGTTTTTCTGAAACTCTCTTGATTTCTCAATGATCCAACGGGTGTTGACAATTTGATCCTCTGCCTTTTCTAAAACCAGCTTGAACATCTGGAAGTTCATGGTTCATGTATTGTTGAAGCCTGGCTTGGAGAATTTTGAGTATTACTTTGCTAGCATGTGAGATGAGTACAATTGTGCGGTAGTTTGAGCATTCTTTGGCATTGCTTTTCTTTGAGATTGGAATGAAAACTGACCTTTTCCAGTCCTGTGGCCACTGCTGAGTTTTCCAGATTTGCTAGCATATTGAGTGTAGCACTTTCACAGCATCATCTTTTAGGATTTGAAATAGCTCAACTGGAACTCCATCACCTCCACTAGCTTTGTTCATAGTGATGCTTCCTAAGGTCCCCTTGACTTTACATTCCAGGATGTCTGGCTCTAGGTGAGTGATCACACCATCGTGGTTATCTTGGTCATGAAGATCGTTTTTGTATAGTTCTTCTGTGTATTCTTGCCACCTCTTCTTAATATCTTCTGCCTCTGTTAGGTCCACACCAGTTCTGTCCTTTATTATGCCCATCTTTGCATGAAGTGTTCCCTTGGTGTCTCTAATTTTCTTGAAAAGATCTCTAGTCTTAGCTTAGTGTCCACAAAACATCCTTAGCTTCCACAAAACATCTAGATGCTAGATAAATTATAACAATATACCAGATCTTCCCTGATAGTTCAGTTGCTAAAGAATCCACCTGCAATGTAGGAGACTCTGGTTCAATTCCAGGCTTGGAAAGATTGGCTGGAGAAAGGATAGTCTACCCACCCCAGTATTCTTGGGCTTCTCTTGCGACTCAGCTGGTAAAGAATCTGCATGCAGTGCAGGAGACCCGGATTCAACCTCTGGGTTGGAAGATCCCCTGGAGAAGTGAAACACTCCCTACTCCAGTATTCTGGACTGGGGAACTCCAAGGACTATATAGTCCATGGGGTCACAAGGAGTAGGACATGACTGAGCGACTTTCACTTTCACTTCACTTTTAAAAACAGACCTAAGCTCAATCAAAATTAACAGAAAATCTCTAACAGTCAGGAAAAACTAAATTGAAATTATGTACTCAGAACTCTGCTGACTTTGTAACAAACAGAGTACCTAATAACTGTTCCAAAAACAAGAAATTAGCCTTTGGTATCACCAGTATGACTTGCAGACTAAAACCACTGCAGAAAGAAGAACAGGCACTCAAGTGGGCTTTAGCCTCAGTGAAATGTTTAGTGGTAAAAATTTCACTCACATGCAAGAGAACTACAAGGAAACATGTTTATTTATGCTTTTCTTCTTGAGGAGGGTGTGTGAGTGGACAGTACTTAAGAATGATATTCCTGGGTGGTTTTGGTAGGTATCATTCATTGGATTTATTCATAGTTTTGTAAGAGATTTCTATCATTATTGATACCAAATTTTTTAAAATATGTTTGTGGCATCTACTTATATATATGAATTGTCTCCTTTAATCTATCCTTGATTTAATTGTTCATTAACCTTGAGTTCTTAGACTAAACCCAACCTGATGGTTAGATATTGTTATTTAACATTCTACTAAAATTGAATTGCCAAATGTTCAATTTAAGAATCTTACATTTAGATCAGTAAGTTTTGCTTATAAATTAATTGCCTTTTCATTTCTGGACTACATATGATATTGTCATAAAAAATCACTTTCACATGATTTTTGAAGGTAAGAAATCTTCTAAAGCTATTAACATACACTTAAATCCAGAGGGAAAAGAGACAAAAAATTCCTGAACATACATGTAGAGAATGGAGTTGGATACCCTAGGTTGGATGACATCTTTCATGAGAAATAACTGGTTTATAAGGACTTCAGATTAAAGTTTATATTCTTCGAAAGATAACATTATGCCTTTGAAAACAATGTTTCACAAAGGACTTTCTACAGACAAGTATACAAGGACAACTAAATGGTTGTATGATAATAGGATGGCTACCAATACGAATTCTTATACATAGGTCTATTCCAAACAAGTGGTAAATAGATATATTTTTGTGTGTGGTCTTGCATAAACATTCTTATCTAATAGCCTCTTTGAAAATACCTTTAAAATAAGAGTTTTATCTACCTGCATTTCATAAACAGTTCTTAGTTGTCTAGAAATTCTTTTTCTACTAATTGCTAATTAGAACAGCTAAAAGTCTCAGGGTTACATACAGAATTTCAAAGCCTAACTATACACCTAAAATTAAATTTAAAAGCATATGTAGTATGATATATACATATCTTTTAAAGATTAACAATGATCTTCTTCCATAGCATTGGACTGAGAGTATCTGTTTCTTGAATGTTTACCAGAGCCTCACCAGTAAAATCAAGTAGGCTTGGTATTTGGTGTTTGGGTTTGGAGACAGAAGAGCACATTTTCATTTTTAATATGTCTAATAAGGCTTTCCATTTCTTCTTGAGACAGTTTGGTATGTTTTTCTAGAAAATAGTTTATTACATCTAAGTTTTCAAATTTATTTGCATAACATTTTCCATAGAATTTTAACTTTTCTCTTTTATTTTACCTAGAGTTATGGTGTCTTTGTGTCCCTGGTGGCTCAAATGGTAAAGAATCTGCCTGCAATGTAGGAGACCTGGGTTTGATCCCTGAGTTGGGAAGATCTCCTTGAAGAGGGCATGGCAACTCCAGTATTTTTGCGGGAGAATCCCCATGGACAGAGGAGCCTGGCTAAAGGAGGAGAGGGTTACATACAGTCCATGGGTCACAAAAAGTCAGATATGACTGAGTGACTAAGCACAGAATGGTGTCTTTATTTTTTCTACTACTATTTATGTGTGCCTTCTTCCCTTATCCTTGATCAACCACATCAAATAATTAGATTATTACTGTTTCCAGAATACCAGCTCTTAATTTTATTGACCATCTCTCTTGTTTCTTTGCTTTCTATTATAATACTTTCTGCTGTTGTGTTTATCAGAGATTGTCTTCTACTTCATTTCCACAGTTAGATGCTTACCTAATTCTCAGCCTTTCTTCTTCCTAAGAATTATAGTCTACACATTTCCATTAAATTCTACTTTTCCTACATTTCTCAAATTTGATTTGTAGTATTTTCATTATCTGATAGCAACTATCAAATCACTTGCAATACCTAGTATTTTCTAACATTTTTTAACTATAAATGTCACCCCGTGAGGTATTTGTTGTTGCTGTTTAGTTGCCAAGTTGTGTCCGACTCTTTTGTGACCCCATGGACTGTAGCCTGCCAGATTCCTCTGTCCATTGGATTTCCCAGGCAAGCATACTGGAGTAGGTTGGCATCTCCTTCTCCAGGGGATCTTTCTGACCCAGGGGTTGAACCCACATCTCCTGCATTGGCAAATGGGTTCTTCACCACTGAGCCACCAGGGAAGTCCTATGAGGTATTTAGAACTTGTTAATTTCCAGAAATCTGGGGGTTTTAAGTTATCCCTTTGCACTGTGATCAAAGAACGTGACCTGCATGATACCAAAGTTTTGGTGTTTTTGAGACTTAGTTTATGGCATAAAAGATCAGTACTGTTCACTATGATATACAAATCCTTTACAACTTAACCAAATATTTGGTCTGATTCATCCAATTACTGAGAGAAGTTTATTAAATTCTCTATGCTTATTTACTTTTTAGATTTTCTGTATATTTTCATCAATTTTCTCTATATACATATTTCAAGATTACATTAGGAGCAGGAGATGTCATTTTATGTCTTTCTGAGAACCATTCTCTTTATCATTATATACTAACCCTCTTTATCCTTAAAGTGTTTTTGTTTTTTTGGTAAAAATAATATAGCTTCACCAATCTTCCTCTGGCTAATATTTACCCAGTATGATTTTTTCATGCTTTTACTTTTCCCCTTTCTGTGTTTTATGTTTTAGGGCTCTCTTAAGAACTTAACAGCAGTTTTGGTTTTCCCAAAGAGGCAGGTTCCGTCTTTTAACTGAATTTAGTCCCTTTGGATATATTTTGAAACTGATACATTTATGGTTTTACCATCATGCTCTGTGCTTTTAAGTTAAATTGTGCCTTATATGATTCTGTGATTTTCCAGTTCTTTAATACATTTCATTAAACTTTTCAATACTTTTCCATCAACTTTATTAAAATTCTATTATATCAAACCACAGGAAGTTGCTAATATTTGACCATTTTTAACTTACAAGAATGGTAGTATCATATAGTTCAGTAGTCAAACAACATACCCATTTGACTTAGTCATATCTAAAATGAGTCAATTTTTCTACCTCCTCTGAACCACATGGAAACTTCACACCCTCCATCTCTTGCCTAGACTATTACAGTAGTGTCCTAACTCTTCCTCCTATCTATCTTTCTTCTCCTGTATTTGCCTGCCAACACAGGATCCAGACAAATCTTCGCAAAATGTAACTCTTGCCCTGTCTTTCTTCTCCAAGGCCTGTGGCTGTTTCTCACCCCAATACCCAATTTAACTCTCTGCATCTTCTACCCACCTGCCCGCCCCCCCTACCCCCCACCATTCTCTTCACCTTCACCTCCCATGACTCCCTAGCTTACTCTGAATCAGCTTTTCCTCAAACATGCCAGGCAAGCTCCTTCTTTGGGACATTTGCATCTACTCTGTGCCCAGAATCTCTTTCAACCTTCAGATTTGCTCAAGGGTCACCCTCTCAATGAAGTCCACTCTGACCTCCTCTTTGAAATTGCAACCCATCCAATTTAGGATTTATTTCTGCTCTATTTTTTAAATTTTCTTTAACTATATCCTTACCAGGAATACTATATAATTTTACTATGATGGTTGACTGCCTCTCCCCTCTAGAGTGAAATCTCCACAAGAGTCATGACTTTTGCCATTTTGCTCACTGCTGTATCTCTTGCACCCAAAGTGTTTGTCTGACCCATAAATACTCATTAAATGAATGAATTGATAGAGGGCAGAAAGTGAAGAGGAACTAAAAAGCCTCTTGATGAAAGTGAAAGAGGAGAGTGAAAAAGTTAGCTTAAAGCTCAACGTTCGGAAAACTAAGATCATGGCATCTGGTCCCATCACTTCATGGGAAATAGATGGGGAAACAGTGGAAGCAGTGTCAGACTTTATTATTTTGGGCTCCAAAATCACTGCAGATGGTGATTTCAGCCATGAAATTAAAAGATGTTTACTCCTTGGAAGGAAAGTTATGACCAACCTAGATAGCATATTAAAAAGTAGAGACATTACCTTGCCAACAAAGACTATGGTTTTTCCAATGGTCATGTATGGATGTGAGAGTTGGACTGTGAAGAAAGCTGAGCACTGAAAAATTGATGCTTTTGCACTGTGGTGTTGGAGAAGATTCTTGAGAGTCCCTTGGACTGCAAGGAGATCCAGCTAGTTCATCCTAAAGGAGATCAGTCCTGTGTGTTCATTGGAAGGACTGATGCTGAAGCTGAAACTCCAATACTTTGGCCACCTCATGCAAAGAGTTGACTCATTGGAAAAGACCCTGATGCTGGGAGGGGTTGGGGCAGGAGGAGATGGGGACAACAGAGGATGAGATGGCTGGATGGCATCACCGACTCAATGGACATGAGTTTGAGTAAACTCCGGGAGTTGGTGATGGACAGGGAGGCCTGGCGTGCTGCAATTCATGGGGTCGCAAAGAGTCGGACACAACTGAGCTACTGAACTGAACTGTAGGCCTTACTTGTTACTGTTCATAAGTATTTTAGTTCCATCTTTATTTATAACCCCCAAATAAGCACTTATTACTACTATTGCTTTACACAACTGTAATGTATACTTTGATTTACTATATGTTTAATAATTTGCTTGCTCAGTACTCCAGTTTGCTTCTCATGCCTCCTTTCTGGAGATGACTTTTTTCTTCCTTTACTACATTCTTTGTTTGTTTTTTAGTGTCTATTAGTAGGAGGCTCTCAGTGTTAGTCTAACACAGTTATTTTGCCTACATTCTTAAATTGTAGTTTACCTATGTACAGAATTCCAGATTAATGACTACAAAAGTCATTCTACTATTTAAAGATTTCTATTAAAACTGTTGATAAATTAGCTGATCATCTATCACCATCTTTGTATGTCATCAGCATTTACTCTGGTACTTTTAAAGTCTTCTGTTATCCTCAACTTAATTTTAATATTCCAAATGAGAATTTAACTGATCTTGTGTTTGGATTCATTATAATTATTGAATCCATAGGAGTCATGTCTGTGAAAAATCTGAGAGAATCTGGAAAATTCTCAACTATTTTCTATTTAAAGAATATACCTGCAATGCAGGAGACCCAGGTTCATTCCCTGTGTCGGGAAGATCCCCTGGAGAAAGGAACAGCAACTCACTCCAGTTTGTTGCATGGAGAATCCCCATGGACAGAGGAGCCTGGCAGGTTACCGTCCATGGGGTCACAAAGAGTCGGACATGACTGAGTGACTAACACTTTATTTTCCCAGTTTTCTCTGTCTAGAACCCATCTGTAGATGTATATGTTCACCTAACATTTTGTGATCCATGTTTCACAGTATTTTCTATCTTTTTACCTCTTGGGCTGCATCCTGGATAACTGCCCCTAATATGCTTTATTGGTCATGAAATTCCTGTTGGGTTGGTTGGTTGGTTTAGTCAATAAGTCATGTCTGACTCTTGTGACCCCGTGGACTGGGGTCCATAGAATTTCCCAAGCATGCATACTAGAGTGGTTTGCCATTTCCTTCTCCAGGGGATCTTCCTGACCCAGGGATTGAACCCAGGTCTTTTGCATCACAGGCAGATTCTTTACCAACTGAACCATCAGGAAGCCCAAAATCCTCTTAAGCTCTATCTAACTTATCTTTAAGTTCCTCTATTGAACAATATTTTTAAATTTCTAGTAACCAATCATGTCATTTCAAAAATTTAGCCTGGTAATATTTTATCTTGTTTTATATATCTAATTTTTTCCTTCTTCATTAGTTTGCTAATCTTAAATACTTATATTATGGTTTATGACTGATAACTCTACATTTTTAGGGGTTATTCCCTGTATTTGTTATATCTGCTAAGTTATTCTTAATTTTTTTCTTGAAATTTTGGTAATTTTGGATCATTATCAAAATATCTAGGGCTTTATCTATTTCTGTACAAATGATAGGCATCTCTTTTGTTTACACCAAAGAAAATTTTTGTTAATATCCTGAGGTTACATATTTGGCAAATGTGAAAGGAAGTCCTGACTACAAGCTTTTATGAAACAGGTATATCTTCATGTTCTACCCAGTGTCAAAAACAAAGTTTAATCAACTTGTTTTGTCATATTCTCTAGCCAATTAGCATTTTTCCCCTACTCCATAATATTATGATGTATAGGTTTCTGAAGGTATTGGCTTTTTAAAGTAACTCAGTTCCAACATCCTCTCTTTATCCAAAGCCCCTTCTCCTCTCATCATTTAAGTCTTAAAATCCTAAGCTCTTCATTAAACTGCTGTTTCAGGCCTTTGCTTCCTGAATTGGTTTCCCACTACATTTTTTTAGGAGATGGAAGTGTTCTTTACTTCTTAGGTTCCTAGCTCTGGATCTTAAAATATATTTTTTTATTTTATACACTTATAAATATTTTATAATAAGAGTATTTTCAGGTCGTCTACTACCATATTCCTGGAGACCAAAATCCTTTTGGATGGTTTCAGACCTGGAGTGGATTTCAAGGAAACCTACATCAAAGACATTTGCCTTGAGCAAGAAGTAGCCATCAGGTCCAAGTCTCCTACAGCATATGGGAAATAATAAGGAGAAAAGGCCCTGAAATACTTCAATATCATGTGCTCCAGGGTGAAAAAACCTTGAAGAACAGGCCAGAGGAAAAGCTACTCATTTATAAATCTAAGTTAAGAATTCTACACATTCCATGTCCATAGTCTTATGCAGAAAGTACTGTCTTTGAAAAGCATTTTCTTGCATCTCCAATTCATTTTATCATATATCAAGCTTCTTGAGTATTTGTCCCATTATCCCTTTCTTTGAGAGTCTTAAATTTTAAGCATTCATAAGGGAACACAGTAAGAATTGAAGGTATTATTACACATGGTCAGAGGGACATTGTTCTGAAGCTGTGTCAAGTTCTGAACATATATGTTTACTATTAATTAAAATAGACACTAATAATACTTTTACTCTCAGACCATATATATCCAATTATAGTTTGTAAACATCTTGTGTTATAAATTCTATCCTTTCTACAAGTGTTTTCATTTTGCAGAGTGTATTTTCCCTGTTAACTATGAAAATTGGTTGCAACTGCTCATTAATTGGGACACTTATTTATATAGTCTGGCATAACTTGGAATGTTAATTAAAGCAGTGTGTATTTCAAATGTACATGCCCTTTCCAATAATTACTGAAATGGCTGGGAGAAGGGTGCATATCTGTGTGGTATAGTAAAAGTTATATACTCTGTTGCTATTTTTTTTGTGATAAAACATGACTCCAGAGACATGGGGCATTATGCTTAGTAAAGGGACATAAATACCTCATCTACAATTTCAAAATTCACAAAGGCTCTAAAATCTGAAAGCCTTGTTTTGTAATTTGTTTGGCAACACCCAACCTGAATTCTTTTAGGTAAAATATGATCTCAACTGATATAAGCACATTTAACCCTCTTAATGTGACTATTTACATATTTTATTGAATGCAGCACTATGCCCCAGACCTTGATGAGGTATTACACAATACACACATATGCAAAGTTGGCATGACATTGTATTTGTTTAGTTGTTATGTCTGACTCTTTTATGACCCCGTGGACTGTAGCCCACAAGTCTCCTTGGAATTTTCCAGGCAAGAATACTGGAGTGGGTTGCCATTTCCTCCTTCAGGGATCTTCCTGACCCAGGGATCAAACCTGCACCTCCTGTGTCTCTTGCATTGGCAGGTGGATTCTTTACCACTGAGCCACCTGTCTGAAATCCAAAGAGATCCTGGATGCTAGAACACATTTGGTTTAATATTTTCAAATAATGGATGATGGACTGATAATAAACTAATATAAAAACTATCAAATATTTTTTTAAAAACTAAAGTATTTCTGAATTTAGGAATCCTACAAATTAACTCAAGAGAACTTTCCTAATTATAATTCCTTATATAAAGCTTAACAGAAAGGTGAACATATGTGGTAATATAATAAAAATGTAAGGCAAAATGTAAGTTGTAATGCTGTAGTGAATACTATTAAGTATATTTGGAATTAAAATGTAAATTAAGTAATCAATATGGCATTTAAAGGATAATTGAAAAACTAGGAGAGTAAACTCCTTAGAGCTATATACAAGTTTGGGTTTTTAAATTTTAACCCAGAGTTTCTCAAGAGCCATTACTGATATTTGAGTCCACAGCATTCTTTGTTGCAGGAGGCTGTCATGTGTGGACTGTAGGGTCCCTGGCCTCTACCCACTAGATGCCAGGAACACATCTCCTGCCCAAATTCTGACAAGCAAAACTGTCTCCTCACACTGCCAGCAATGTTGCCTGGTGCAGCTCAGCCGAGACACAGTCTTGCCCCAACTTTTGTATAAGACTTCATTGTCTGCAAATGTAGTTTCACATATATGTTGTTATTTTAAACGCCACAAACACTCTTGGAGTTAGATCTTATTATACCCAATTCACCATGAGGAAACTAAGGTCCAGAGAGGCTAAGAACTTTGCCCCAACTACACAGCTACTAAGTGATCAGCTGGGACTCCTCAGTCAGCTCAGCAGTTGCCTCAGCCACGTTCTTCCTCCAGCATCATCTTGCAGAGGATATTGGGTCAATGAAACTTCATGCAGATTGTCTTTAAGTAGAACAATGCATCTTGGAACATGCATTAAATCATTTCAGCTCAAATTATTAGAGAAATACAAATCAAAACTACAATGAAGTATGGCCTCACACCAGTCAGAATGGCCATCATTTAAAAGTCTGTAAATAAATGTTGGAGAAGGTATGGAAAAAAGGGAACCCTCTTATGCCATTGGTGGGGATGAAAACTGATACAGATATTGTGAAAAACAGTATAAAGTTTCCCCAAAAAAATAAAACACAGAGGTACCATATGACCCAAAAACCTCATTCCTTGGCATATATCTGGACAAAATATAATTCAAAAAGATACATACAAGCCTATGTTCACAGCAGCACTATTTATAATAGCCAAAACACAGAATGGTTCAAAAGTGGGAAAGAAGTATGTCAAGGCTGTATACTGTCACTCTGCTTAACTTATTTGCAGAGTACATCTTGTGATATGTCGGGCTGGATGACTCACAAACTGGAATTAAGATGGCCAGGAGAAATATCAACAACCTGAGATATGCAGATGATATCACTCTAATAGCAGAAAGCAAAGAGGAACTAAAGAGCCTCTTGATGAGGGTGAAAGAGGAGAGTGAAAAAGCTGACTTAAAACTCAGCATTCACAAAATTAAGATCATGGCATCCGGTTCCATCACTTCATGGCAAATAGATGGGGAAACAGTGAGAGACTTTTATTTTCTTGGGCTCCAAAATCACTCCAGATGGTGACTGCAGCCACGAAATTAAAAGATGCTTGTTGCTTGAAAAGAAAGCTATGACAAACCTAGATAGGGCATTAAAAAGCAGAGATATCACTTTGCTGACAAAGGTTCACATAGTCAAAGCTGTGTTTTTTCCAGTAGTCATGCACGGATGTGGGAGTTGGACCATAAAGAAGACTGAGCACTGAAGAATTGATGTTTTTGAATCGTGCTGGAGAAGACTCTTTGAGAGTCCCTTGGACTGCAAGGAGATCAAACCAGTCAATCCTAAAGGAAAATAACCCTGAATATTTACTGGAAAGATTGATGCTGAAGCTTCAGTACTTTGGCCACCTGATGTAAAGAGCTGACTCACTGGAAAAGACCATGGTGCTGGGAAAGACTGAGGGCAAGAGGAGGAGGGGGCAACAGAGGATGAAATCATTGGATGGCATGATCATCTCAATGGACGTGAGTTTGAGCCAACTCCGGGAGATACCTAAGGACAGGGATGCCTGGCATGCTGCAGTCCATGGGGTAGAGAAAAGCCAGATAGGATTTAGGGACTGAACAACAAGACATGGAAACAACCAAAATGTCTACCAGCTGACAAATGAATACAGGTGTGGACCATGCATACATACATACATACATACAATGGAATACTACTCAGCCAGAAAAAGACCAAGAATTTATCATACTACATGAAGTCAGAAGGGAAAGACAAATGTCATATCATATCATTTATGTGGACTTTAAAATATGACACAAATGAACATATCTATAAAACAGGACTGATTTACAGACACAGAGCTGTCTTGCAGTTACCAAGAGAGAAAGGGGTGGGGGAGGAATGGATTGAGAGTTTGGGGTTAGAAGATGCAAATTATTATACGTAGCCATATATAGAATGGGTAAACAACAAGGTCCTACTCTATAGCACAGGAAACTATACTCAATATCCTGTAATAAACCACAATGGAAAAGAATATGAAAAAGAACGTGTGTGTGTGTGTGTGTGTGTACATACACACATAACTGAATCACATTGCTCTACAGCAGAAATTAACACAATATTGTAAATCAAATATCAGTTCAGTTCAGTAGCTCAGTCGTGTCCGACTCTTTGCAATCTCGTGGACTATAGCACGACAGGCCTCCCTGTCCATACCAACTCCCGGAGTTTACTCAAACTCATGTCCATTGAGTTGGAGATGCCATTCAACCATCTCATCCTCTGTCCTCCCCTTCTCCTCCCACCTTCAGTTTTTCCCAGCATCAGGGTCTTTTCCAATGAGTCAGTTCATCACATCAGGGGTCAAAGTATTGGAGTTTCAGCTTCAATATCAGTCCTTCCAATGAATATTCAGGACTGATTTGTTTTAGGATGAACGGGTTGGATCTCCTTGCAGTCCAAGGGACTCTCAAGAGTCTTCTCCAATACCACAGTTCAAAAGCAACAATTCTTTGGCGATTAGCTTTCTTTATAGTCCAACTCTCACATCCACACATGACTACTGGAAAAAGCATAGCTTTGACTACATGGACCTTTGTTGGCAAAGTAATGTCTCTGCTTTTTCATATGCTGTCTAGGTTGGTCATAACTTTTCTTCCAAGGAGCAAACATCTTTTAATTTCATGGCTGCAGTCATCATCTGTGGTGATTTTGGAGCTCAGAAAAATAAAGTCTGTCACTGTTTCAATTGTTTCCCCATCCATGCGCCATGAAGTAATGGGACCGGATGCCATGAACTTAGTTTTCTGAATGTTGGGTTTAAGCCAACTTTTTCACTCTCCTCTTTCACTAAGAGACTCCTTAGTTCTTCTTCGCTTTCTGCCATAAGTGTGGTAACATCTGCATATCTGAGGTCATTGATTTTTTCCTGACAATTAACCACAATTCAATGAAATAATTTTTTTTTAATCATCATTTCAGGGCACACAGCAGATGACTGCTTACAAAAGTCACTTGTCTCTGGGTTTAAGCCATAAGTGTATTACAGGCATGCCAAATGGAATCAGGTGTTTTCATACTTATAATTCTGGCTAGGCAACAGCTCTTATGGGTAAGGAAAACCAGCAACATAAGCTGGCTTTAATAAGCCTGTGCCATAGAAATTACTTTGTATCTTCTTACCAATAATCCCAAACTATAAAATCACTTAAAATAATTCTAAATATTTTTAAATGGAATATTACAATGAACTGTAATAAGAAAGATCCCTGAAAATCAACCCAGCAAATTAGTTCCCAATGGCTCCAGTCATTTAAAATTCCATTTAGAGAACAGGTAGGATCACATTGCCTTAAATGCATAATAGGAGAGCATTTTCAACTGCATGCTTATCTCTAGGGCTTTAAATCTTCATGAAGTTTATTGACAATGAGCCTGATAAGGAGCAGCACAGATAGTGAAGCGGGTGCACAGTCAGTCCCAGCTCTTTTCCAATTCACTGTTGACAATTCCAGTGAAACCTGGCAGAATCACCACACTATTAATGCAAGTTCATTTTCAAATGTCACATTTGTGTCAAATAGTCTATTCCCGAGAGATCTTGTAATTCACAGTTCAGAGGCATAATTTTCTTATCCATCAAATGAAAATGATTAAGCACTTTTTTTTATGACAGCTGCATTCTACATGGTTATTTCTTATAACCAGTGCATAAGCACACACACGTCACATTCAGTAATAGTCATCAAAATTACAGTATGTTATTTAAAAGTCAAAAAGGTAGGTGATTGGACCCTTGTCTGCCACATATGAATCCTCAACTGAAAAATAATGCTTTTCACCTATTTAAAATTTCAATAAACCTGCTTATATAAAAATGCAACTGCATTACTTAAAATAGTTTTGCTAGTCACCTGGAACCTGACATTCCCTGCATTTCTGTTCTTGTTCCCTGCATTACTTGTTCTTTATTAAGACATTATTTTTTAGACTACTTGCAGGCTTACAGTAAAATTGAAAGCACAGAAATTTCCTATATGCCCATGTCCCCACAGATACATGGCCTTCCCCATTATCCATATACTCTATCAGAGTGGTACATTTGTTACACTTGGTGAACCAGATTGACACATTATCTCCCAAACCCATAGTTTACATTATGGTTCAACTCGTGATATTTTATATTCTATAGGTTTGGAGAAATGAACAATGACATGCATCCATGATTGTGGTATCATACAGAGTATTTTCACTACCCTAAAAATCCTCTGTGCTTGACCTGTCATCCTTTTTACCCTGAAAACCACTGATCTTTTCACTGTCTCCATGCCTTTTCCTAGGGGCTCAGGTGGTAAAGAATCCTTCTGCAATGTGGGAGACCTGGGTTCGATCCTGGGGTTGGGAAGATTCCCTAGAGGAGGGCATGGCAACCCACTCCAATATTCTTGCCTGGAGAATCCCCATGGACAGAGGAGCCTGGAGTGCTATAGTCCATGGGGTCACAAAGAGTCAGACATAATGGAGCGACTAAGCATAGCACAGCACATGCCTTTTCCAGAATGTAATATATATTGCTGGAATCATATCATATGTAGCCTTTTCAGACTGACTTTCACTTAATCATATGTATATATGGTTCCTTTATGCCTTTTCATGACTTGGCAGCTCATTCCTTTTTCATGCTAAAACATCATTGTTTGGCAGTACCACAGTTTATTTATTCAGTCACCTACTGAATTACTTTCACCACCAGTACTATGGTGAAAGTAAGGTCTGATACCATAAAGAACAATATTGCATAGGAACCTGGAATGTTTGGCCCTTGAATCAAGGTAAATTGGATGTGGCTAAGCAGGAAATGGCAAGATTGATGTCAACTAAACATTGACTTCTTAGGAATCAGTGAATTAAAGTGAAAAGGCTACTATGGGTGAGAACCCCTTAGAAGAAATGGAGTGGCCCTCATAGTTAACAAAAGAGTCCAAAATGCAGCACTTGGGTGCAACCTTAAAAACAACAGAGGTATCTCAGCTCATTTCCAAGGCGAACCCTTCAACACCATAGTAATCCACATCTATGCCGCCACCACTGATGCCAAAGAAGCTGAAGTTCAATGGTTCTATGAAAACCAACAACATCTTCTAGAACTAACACACACATACACACACAAAGACAACATTTTTATCATAGGGGATTGGAATGCAAAAGCAGGAAGTCAAGAGATACCAGGGATGACAGACAAGTTTGGCCTTGGAGTACAAAATGAAGCAGGGCAAAGGCTCACAGAGTTTTGTGAAGAGAACAAGCTGGTCATAGCAAACACCATTTTTCCAACAACCCAAGAGGCAACTCTACACATGGACACCACCCAGATGGTCAATAACAAAATCAGATTGATTATGTTCTTTGCAGCTGAAGATGGAGAAGCTCTGTACAGTCAGCAAAAACAAGACCTTTAGCTGACTGAGGCTTAGATAATGAGCTACTTATTGCTCATTATTTCAAAGTTCAGGCTTAAAATGAAGAAAGTAGGAAAACTACTAGGCCATTCATGTATAACCTAAATCAGATCCCCTATGATTATACAGTGGAGGTGATGAATAGATTCAAGGGATTAGATCTGGTAGAGTGTCTGAAGAACTGTTGAAAGAGGTTCATAACATTGTACAGCAGGCAGTGACCAAAATCATTCCAAAGAAACAGAAATGCAAGAAGGTAAAGTGGTTGTCTGAAGAGGTTTTCCAAATAGTTTAGGAGAGAAGAAAAGCAAAAGACAAGGGAGAAAGATATACCCAACTGAATGCAGAGTTCCAGAAGATAGCAAGGAGAGAAAAGAAGACCCTCAAGGAACAATGCAAAGAAACAGATGAAAACAATAGAATGGGAAAGACTGGAAATCTCTTCAAGAAACTGGAGATACCAAGGGAACATTTCATGCAAGGATGGGCATGTTAAGGACAGAAACCATGAGGACCTAATAGAAGCAGGAGACTAAGAAGAGGTCGCAAGAATACCCTGAAGAACTATTCAAAAAAGGTCTTAATGACCTGGATAACCACAATGGTATGATCACTCAGCTAGAACCAACATCCTGGAGTGTGATGTCAAGTGGGCTTTAGGAAGCATTACTATGAACAAAGCTAGTGGAGGTGATGGAATTTCAGCTAAGCTATTTCAAATCCTAAAAGATGCTGTTAAAGTGCTACATTCAATATGTCAGCAAATTTGGAAATTATGTCAACAATGGCCACAAGACTGGAAAAGGTCAGTTTTTATTCAAACTCAAAGAAGGGCAATGCCAAAAAATGTTCAAACTACCATCAGTTGCATTCATTTCACATGCTAGTAATATTATGCTCAAAATTCTTCAAGCTAGGCTTCAGCAGTACATGAACCAAGGACTTCCAGATATACAAGCTGGGTTTCAAAACCACAAAGGAAATCAGAGATCAAGTTGCCAACATATGTTGGATCATGGAGAAAGCAAAGGAATTCCATAAAAACACCAACTTCTGCTCCATTGACTACACTAAAGCCTTTGACCATGTGAATCACAACAAACTGCGGAAAATTCTCAAAGAGATGGAAGTACCAGATCACCTTATCTGTATCCTCAGAAACCTATGTGTGGGTCAAGAAGCAACAGTTAAAACCAGATATGGAACAACAACCTGGTTCAAAATTGAGGAATGAGTATGACAAGGCTATACATTGCCACCCTGCTTACTTGACTTACAGGTAGAGTACATCATGTAAAATGCTGGGCTGGATAAATCACAAACAGAAATTAAGATTTCCAGAAAAAATATCAACCACCTCAGATATGTTGATGATACCACTCTAATGGTAGAAAGTGAAGAAGAACTAAAGAGCCTCGTGATGAGGGTGAAAGAGAGGAAGTGAAAAAGCTGGCTTGAAACTCAACATTCAAAAAACTAAGATTATGGCCTCAAGTCCCATCACTTCATGAAAAATAGAATGAGTGACAGGCCATTTTCTTGGGCTCCAGAATCACCACAAATGGTGTCTGAGCCATGAAATTAAAAGACACCTGCTCCCTGAAAGGAAAGCTATGACAAACCTAGACAGCATATCATTATATTAAGAAGCAGAGATATGACTTTGCCGACAAAAGTCCAGATGGTAAAAACTTTGGTTTTTCCAGGAGCCATGTACAGATGTCAGAGTTGGATCATCAAGAAAGCTGAGAACTGAAGAACTGATGTTTTAGAACTGTGATGCTGGAGAAGACTCTTGAGAGTCCCTTGAGCAGGAAGGAGATCAAACCAGTCAATCCTAAAGGAAATCAACCCTGAATATTTACTGGAAGGACTGATGCTGAAACTGAAGCTCCAGTACTTCATCCACTTGATGTAAAGAGTCAACTCATGCAAAGAGATCCTGATGCTTGTAAAGACTGAAGTCAAAAGGATATGGGGGTGGGAGAGGATGAGATCATTCAATAGCATCACCAACGCAGTAGATATGAATTTGAGTAAGTTCCAGGAGATAGTAGAAGACAGGAGCCTGGTATTCTGTAGCCCATGGGGTCGAAAAGAGTTGGAAAATGCTTAGCAAGTGAACAACAACAAAGCTGAAGTGCACTGTGGCTGACTCCATGTTTCGGCAATTATAAACACAGCTGCAATAAACACTTATGTACAGGTTTCTGCATGGACATAAATTTTCAACTACTTTGCACAATTACCAAAGAACACAACTGCCAGATCTTATTGTAACAGTATGTTTAGTTTTGTAAGAAGCTGTCTTCCTTTACATTCCCAAAAGTAATGAATGAGAATTTTCTGACCACTTGCTCTTCCTGAACCAGGGGGAAAGGAATATGGCAATTTCCAACCCAAATCTCTAGCTCCATTCTCATTGATTCCCAGGTAGCTAGGTTATGTCAGGTGCCATCAGCACTCTGGGACAGGCAAGTCAGAAGGTAAAGCCTTTGACCAGCTCATAGAAGAGTTGTAACATTAGATGCCTGAATAAACACTTTCTTTCCCCAGGGAGAAGTAGGTAGTCATGGTTTTTGTCCACTTGGTCTTTACTGAGCTGAGTGGAGGTGCTATGTCTTCTGTCAACCCAAGCTGCCTTCTCGATTCTCCCCAAGGCAGCTAGCCTGTGCCATATCCATGAAATCTGCAAGAATGCGGAGACAGCAGCCTGTCCTCTAGGGAGCACCCTTAGAAAAGTTAAGATGCTTAATATGTGAACCAGTTCTTTCATTTCCTTGAGGAAAGCTGGGAGCTGATACCTCTAATTCCCAGTTTCTGATAATACTTTCAACATTTCTTCTGTTATCAAGATAACAACAGATAGATGTCTCAATATAGCAAAATGTAATGTCGTTTAACATTATTCAACATTCTTCTCCTGTCACTTGAGCCACTAAAACTATCCAATCAGTTTCAGTGGCATAGCTTGTGCGGAACTGGCAAGAGCTCAGGAAGGAAAAGAGAAAAACCTATCAAGTCTAATGTTTCAAATAAACATTTGCGGGAAGCCAATAAAATCATCTTTAGATGCCAGTTCTCAAATTTTAAGATCTATAGTCTTCTTTATTATGTTTATATAAGATTAATTTTTTCTAATTTCCATCACTCTCTACATGCTTCTTCATTTTTAAAATTTCTTTTTCTGTAATAAAACTTATTGATATTCTAATGTCCCTCTCTTCTTCATTCCATTCTGAAGAATTACATTCTTGGGCACTCTGTTCCTCTGCATGCCATGTGAGCCCCATCAGTCTGTCACTGAAAAACGAAAATTAAAGTTGGAGAGTTGCGTCTGATTCTACACAACCTCATGGACTAGAGCCTGCCAGGCTCCTCTGTCCATGGAATTTCCAGGCAAGATTACTGGAGTGGGCAGCCATCCCCTTCTCCAGGGGATGAGAACTCAACTCATCAACTTCCCTTCTCAACTCAGGGATCAAACTTGGGTCTCTCACATTGCAGGCAGATTCTTGACCATCTGAGTCACCAGGGAAGTCCCCTGTGACTTCCCCACAACTTCCCTCACAACTTTCAGTTACAAGGACCCTCAATCACTTCTGAGCTGGTCCTGCTCCTGCCCTGCTCCCCAGCAAAGGAAACAGAGCTCTCAATTTGGCTGCAATTCACTTCCAACCATTGTCTAAATTGTGCTCAGTTTCTGGATCAGATTAACTTATTTCACATCTACAGTCTGTTAGATGGTTATTTTTCTGTTACAGTGAAAACTTATTTCAAAAAAAGTGTTATAAACTTCAGTTCCTAAATGAAAAGATTTCCTAGGCTATTTTAATTCATTGTGAATTGATAATATTTAACAATACAAACAAAAAGTAAGAGAGGTCTGCTTTCCTCACTTCTCGGGATTTTTCTTACTTATGTGAGTACCCTCCTGGAATACCTTCAGAAATGTATTCTTACAGGCATAAAAAATAAAATTTCCATTATATTTACATAATAACATTCCCAGATCTCTACTTACAACCAAGAATGTTTTCAATATTCACTGGTGTTTTTAACTAAACATGAGTTTTCTGCAATGCCTGTATCTCAAAACTTATTTGGAAATAAATGTGCTAAATTTGAATAATTTTATGTGAACAGGGGTTCTTACAATATAGAAATTGGTAAACACTTTCTATGTTACTTAGGAAAGATAAGAAAAGGGACACAGTTAGTAGAGAAAACAAAAAAAGTGAACCATTCTTTGGGATTCCAGCTTCCCTCAGATTAACCCATTAAATAATTTACAGGCTGATTGGAGACTAGTATACAGTCGCCCTGTTGTCCACCAGTTTGCTTTCTGCAGTTTCAGCTAACCTCTCAACCAAATTAAAAAAATATTAAATGGAAAATCTCAGCAATAAGCAATTCATTTATTTAAATTGTGTCCCATTCTGAGGAGTGCAATGAAATCTCTGTGGTTCTGCCCCATCCTGCCAGGAATGTGCATCAACCCTTTATTGCCCAAGAGACAGTGAGTAGCTGTCTTGGGTTTCACAGGTGGCTCAGTGTTAAAGAATCCATCCGTAGTGCAGGAGATGCGGGTTCAATATCTGGGTCAGGAAGATCCCCTGGAGGAGGAAATGGCAACCCACTCCAGTATTCTTGCCTGGGAAATCCCATGGCCAGAGAGGAACCTGGCAGGCTATAGTCCATCGGGTTGCAAGAGAGTCAGACGTGACTGAGCGACTCAACAAGAAGAGGCTGTGTTGCTATCTGACGGCTGTCAAGCATCACAGTGCTTATGTTCAAGTAAGCCTTATTTTACTTAATAATGGCCTCAAAGTGAAAGAGTACCAATACTGGCAATTCAGCCAAAGAGAAGCTAGTACTTCAGTACAAAGAAAGAAAGAGAGCAGTCATAAAGCACTTCCTTTAAGGGAAAAGGTAAAAGTTTTCAACTTATTAAGGAAAAAAATATCATATGCTGAGGTTGCTAATATCTACAATAAGAATGAATCTTCTGTCCATAAAGTTGTAAAAAGGAAAAAGAAATTCGTGACCGTTTTACTGTTGCACCTCAAACTTCAAAAGTCATGGCCATAGCACATAAGTGCTTAGTTCAGATGGAAAAGGCATTAAATGTGTACAATAGACATTTTGAGAGAGAGACCACATTCACATAACTTTTATTACAGTGTATTGCTAAAATTGTTCTATGATTGGCTACTCTCTTATTGTGTCTAATTTATTTATTTAATAATTATTTATTATTACTGTAAATCTCTGTGTATAATTTACAAATTAAACTATCATGAATATGTATGTATAGAAAAAAACACAGTATATATATAGGGTTAGATACTATCTTGGCATGCACTGGGGGTCTTGGAATATACCCACTGTGGATAAGGGAGACTACTGTACAGAATGTTTTCAAACTAAGAGTTTACCAAGGTGAGGCAAAGATTCCTACATGCCTACATCCCCAGACATGGTAGGGTGTAAAAATATGTAAACTTCAGATCTTTGAACCTAGGTTCAGACCCCTGACCTATCACTTAGAGCCTTATGACCTTTAGCTAATCACTAAACATCCCTGAGGTTCAGTTCCCAGTTATAAAATGGGAAGAATAACTACCTTCACTGCAGACATGAGAAAATAAGTTAAATTTATGTAACAATCTAAGCACACAGTATACCTGTAAAAGCATTAGCTCATTTCAACTAGAAAAAGAATTCCCCAAGTTGTACCCTGAAGGTACTAATGTACTTCACTTGGGTTTATATATCACTTGAAAAATGCTATTTCTCTTGAATAATCGGACCAAGTATATCAATTTGATAGGCCCTACTCTAATCAATAAAAATTATTCAACATTTTTTAACAAAAATGCCAGCATCCCTAATAATAAATGAATTTAAAAAAAAAAAACACTGAATTATTCAACAAGTACTTAGTAAGCACTTTTTAATGTTTCTATTCAGGTTCTTATCTTCTCCATCCTTTGAAAAGGGCTCAATCTTGCCAGAACAGGACTCTGGGCTTTCTCAGTACAAAAGAATGAGGAAAGGAAAAAGGACCAGAACCAGTCTCAGGCTGGGGAAAGTATAGGAGAAGAAAGGTATGTGAGCAGACTAAGAAATGTGAGGGAAGTGAATGGGAGGGAAAATGGTGAATTAGTAATTAACACTGTGATTATGTAGACCCTAGCATAGAGTTCAAGAAAAGCAAGTAAAGTTCATAAATTGGTATTCATTTCAGTCTTAGGACTGTGTTTTTTCAACCACAAAATGGCTCATGTATGCACACACACACAAACACACACACACACACATACATGCTAATTCAAGTGTTATGAAGCAGAAGTAATAATTAGAGCATGTGAGAAAGGACTTACTCTGTGGATGGGGCTGATGAAGAACACATAATACTTCCCTGAGGGAGGTAAAAAGCTAAAGGTGAGAACAAAAATGTTTGTTCTCACTCTGCTTAACAATAGCAAGCATGTTTATAAGGCCTACAATGCACCAAGCTCTGCTCCAAGCAGTTGTTATGTATGTCTTAACTCTCTTTATCCTTCCAACCACCCTATGAAGTAGGTAAAATTATTTTACTATTATTATTTACTACCACCAAAATCACTGTGGACAGGGACTGCAGCCATGAAATCAAAAGATGCTTGCTCCTTGGAAGAAAAGCTGTGACAAATCTAGACAGCGTATCAAAAAGCAGAGATAGTACTTTGCTGACAAAGGTCTGTATAGTCAAGGCTATGGTTTTCTAGTAGTCATGTATGGATTTGAGAGTTGGGTCATAAAGAAGGCTGAGCACTGAAGAATTGATGTTTTTTCATTGTGATGCTGGAGAAGACTCTTGAGAGTCCCTTGGACTGCAAGGAGATCAAACCAGTCAATCCTAAAGGAAATCAACCCTAAATATTCACTGGAATGCCTGATGCTGAAGCTGCAATACTTTGGCCACCTGATGCAAAGAGCTGACTCATTGAGAAAGACCGATGCTGGGAAAGATTGAGGGCAGGAGGAGAAGGGGATGACAGAGGATGAGATGGTTGAATTGCATCAGTGACTCAATGGACATGAGTTTTAGCAAACTGGGAGAGAGTGGAGGAAGGGAAGCCCTGCGTGCTGCAGTTCAATGGGTCACAAAGAGTTGGACACGACTGAGCAAACTGAACAACAAATTTCCTTTAACAAATGAGGAAACTGAGTCAAAAGGTGGTGAAGTAAATTGTACAAAATCAATACCCTCGAAATTTGAATCCATACAGTCTGACTCCTTATTTTTGACAACTGTTTCATTAACACAAGTCAAGCAAATTAAACTCTCCTAAGCAATCTATGGTCTTCCCTGGTGGCTCAGATGGTAGAGAACTCGCCTGCAATTCAGGAGACCCGAATTTGACCCCTGGGTTGGGAAGATCCCCTGGAGGAGGGCATGGCAACCCACTCCAGTGTTCTTGCCTGGAGAATCCCCATGGACAGAGGAGCCTGGCGGGCTACAGTCCATGGAGGTGCGAAGAGTCAGACACCACTGAGCGACTAAGCACACACACACACACAAGCAATCTATCCCTAACTTAGATTAACTCCTTTCAACATTTCAAGCTGGATTTATATATTTAATATATTTGATTTGTGAGCACCTCACCTCTCTGATAAGTGCTTACTTAAGTGCATAATGCATAATCCTTTATTAAATCTAATGAATTAAACACTATGTATGTATTTTGATATGACATTGCCTTAAATATTACATTTAAAATACAAATGATTATCCTGAAGTCAACTCAAAAGCATCCAGATGAGTTTTTTTGTTCTTTTTTTGTGCTCAATTTATTTTTTATTTTTCTAGGATTGCATAGTCCAACTACAGGGCACTGGGAGAGGTACAATACCAGATTAGGAGGGCTAAGATTTCTGGGCCAAAAATTCTGTCAAACTGTAGTATTACTCAGTGGTTAAAGATTTAAGACTGGACAAAGTTTCCAAGGGCTAGCAGCTCCCAGCACAATTCTACTGAAGCTCTTCTATACAGCTGCTATATTAATAGGGCCCTTGGGTCAATGGTTATCAGAGGAGATGGGTCTGATTCCCTGCATACCCTGAATTCAATTGCTACCTCCATAAGCAAGTCTTTTTAAGCTTCTATTTGTATTGTCTAATTTGTGTAGGCAGAATTCTCACCCAGCACATAGGTTGCTTCTAATTTCATTCATGTCAACATTCTTCTCATATTTTTTTTCTTCTTGGAATTTCAACCACAACTCAGTAGATGATTACAAGACATATTTGTTGAAATTTTCACTTTTTATTCCATTATAAATAAGGGGTACTGGTGTGCTTCCGGGTGGTATTGACAAGAGGACCTGAAATGTGCTTCAGATCACAGCCATTCTTCCCCAGATGGGCCCCAGGGAAGGTAGGTTTACAGAATAATGATAAGTAAATGGAAGTGAAGTCCTACTTTATTAATCAGCTGTGAAAACACTACAGCCACCTCCTACTTAAGGGCATAGAAGGAAGAGGTGGAAAAATGTGTAAACCATGCCCACATATGCCACACTTCCACCCCTTTGAAAGCCCCTCTTCCAGAAATTGAGCTGAACCAGTAAACTGAACTATGACAAGTCAGATCACTGTTTCTCATTTTATGGCAGAACCAGAGAGAGATGTAAAAAATGGCAGAGAGAGACCTTGAAATGATTCCCCTTGAGGCCTTAACTATCCTTGGTTGTATTCTTTTTACAGATCAACTTAAAAGAACACAATGAACATTGTCATCTTTTTCATAAACATTCATGGATACCTCATCATTCATGAAAGGTACCAAACACATTTCGGAGACCAATGGACTAGTATTTGAATCACTCTTTTGACTAGCTCCTACTTCTGTGAACTCGGGCAAATGGTTTAAACTTTCCAGGCCTCAAGTTCACACATCTGCAAAATGCATTCAATTCCAACTACTTACTGAAGCTATGATGAGGATAAAATAAGATTACAGATTTAAAATATAGGACATATAGCACTCACAGATATTAGTTCCCTCATTCAGAAACTACCTCATCTCTTCAACTGAAATAAATTGCTCTCCTTTAATGAAGAATACAGCTTACTGCAGTTTGGTTTATCCAAGTTTATAAATATAAAACAATATATCATCTGCCTATGAATAGTGACTATGTCACTATCACTTGCTTCTTTGAATTTCAAAGTTATAACAATTACCCAAGGCTAGTTCATTACTTTCATTTTAAAATAAATAAGACTATTTATGTTCAAGGATAAATGATATGTCCTCAGAATTGTAGGTATAATTCATGTTAGCTATGGTATGCCCTAGTAGTTAGTGCTTTAAATCTTTGCCAAATGTGATTCCATATTGACTAATCACAACTCACTGAATGGAAGTATTGCAGCTACATGACCTACTTGTAGAAAGCATTTTTCTTAGGCTCTTTTCTCATTTTTCTCAAAATTAAAGAAAGTATTTAGTTTCATGAGAAAATAAAAGATATCCACCCATTTTATGCTACAGGAGTTTTTAAAAAACAAAATTATATCAGACCAAAAGAGGGCTTATTTATGACAGAATCATTGGAAGTAGGGCATGAATTGTTCATAATTTTAAATTACAGCCCCATTTCAATTTACTTCCATGTCTTACCACAGGAATACTCAATTACCATTGAGCAGGATCGTGCTTAAAGCCACGATTTGCTGCAAACATACATTCCTATGGCTTCACTTCTTGGCTGGATGCCTTCGGAAAGGAACAAAACTCAACCACATCACCTTCATCTTTTAAGCCAAAAGCCAGTTGCTACAGGAGAGCAAAAAACAATCAATAAGATAAATAGAAAATGTTCTATTTTACTTTGAAGACTTGAATTCACAGTTCTGCACTCCCATGCATAATTAATAATTATT
The DNA here is from genome assembly GCF_023699985.2 of Odocoileus virginianus. NCBI lineage: Eukaryota > Metazoa > Chordata > Mammalia > Artiodactyla > Cervidae > Odocoileus > Odocoileus virginianus. Next base: position 31,494,910 of record NC_069679.1, read on the forward strand.
CTTAAGTGCAAATGTCCATAAATACAGAATGGTCAGTCCATATTTCTGGGTGCCTTACTTTTGCTGCTTAAAATGTTGAGCATTAGTACAATTCATTCTACTTGGAAAGAAAGAAAAAAGCAAGCACACAATTAGCTACAGAAAGCCAGGTTACCATAGCAACATGGCAAGGCTAAAATGATCTTTCAAACTTTTGCAGCACTGTGTGTCAAAGGAAAGTTTGAGCTCTTTCATCCTTCTTCCTGGGATGGAAAAGGCACACTTTGTTTTCATCCAAAAGGAGCACCTGCTTCTTTATGATCCTCTCCAAGTATCTTGTTGCTGCTGAAATGAAGATATAGGACTAAAAAGACTGGAATATTCTGAGTACTGTGTGTACCAAGCTTACCTTTTAAATAGCCTATCCTGACCCAGCCTCAACCAAAATGACTTTCCTATTCCCACAGACCCCCAAATCCTGCTGTGATGCAGCACTATCAGAATTGAGACAGAAAATTCCAGTGCTTTAGGAACTTTTTCACAGCACAGAACACATAAAGCTCCCAAAATGGTATTTACAAAACTAGCACAACCATGATATTAAAATTTAAAAAACATAGTTCAAGAAAAAAAAGAACACTAGGTCAATCTCACCTATTGACTATAGATGTAATATATTAATACTAGCTAAAATGCTCAAAAAATCAATCTGCACATGTTAAAAAATACATAAACCAGGAAAATCAATGATTGTTTAATATTATGAGTCTATCAGTGGAGATTACAACATTGATTCAAGTTAGAAATTGTTAGAAACCTGTAGTCAATAATTATTCAAATTAAAAAGCAGTGATCCTCTCAATAAGTCCTGGAAAATTATTTGACAAGTTTAGTACCATATCTGTATACAAATGTAAAAAATTCTTTGGAACCAGGAAAAGAAGAGCTATTCCAGAAACACAATGTTAAACAGAACTTTGCTGCAGTTTCATATCTATTTCTGAAGTCCAAATCTGAAAAAGAATGTTATGGCCATACATTACTAAAGAGGGGTGCCTGGATTCCTCTCTTCTCCCCATGCGCCCTTCAAACTCAAGCCTGGTGAAGGTGGAGAGGGCCTCAGGTCATATGACCAGTTACCAGAGTCTGGTTCAGGGGGTCTAAGGTGAAGCCCAGAAAACTGAATTTTTGTTACCACTCCAAAGTACAGGGAATATTGTACTAAAGAAAGAGAAAGGTAATAATGGGTTCCAGAATTTTAGCAGTTATTTCTGAGTAATGAATGAGGAAATGAAGGCTGGAGAATAGAACAAAAATAGTCCATAAAGAACATCATATCTGAAATGCTTATTTCCAGAGCCCAGAGGACTTCCTGAGCCCAATACCTCATAATAGTGGGCAAAAGCTCATGATTATAAGTCACACAGATGATGGCACCACATTAGTAGATCATGCTGTGGACAGCAAGTGATATCAGAATAGCTCTTGGAAAAAAAAGTTCTGAGTACAATCTTATATCAAGGTCAGCTCATAACAGAAATCTCACCTATAGCCACACAAAATTCAAAATAAACTCTGATAAGGAATGCCTGTGTTCTTATCCATCTAATCCATCTTTGAGCCTCCTTCAGGTCTTACAACCAGAAACAACTAAATAGCGAGAACAAGTAGAAATAGGTTTGTACTTGTAGAGTTACAAAGTATGCGCCCATACCTGACAGAAACTCATGACTTGCTGCCTTAATTCTAAAAGTTCAACTTTGTAAAAGATGTCCAAAATTTAATCTAGAAGAATAAAAGAAATGTACATTTTTTCCTTTTGCCCATGAATTTTTCACATTTTCCTCCAAAGCAGGAATAGCAACCTTCTAAGACGTGGCCATTACAGCCTTCTGACCAGGATGCCTTCAGACAGGCTGCTCTCATGGGATCTACATTTCTAAAAAGCTATTGACCTTGAACTGCTTGATACAAATAAAATTAAGAGCCTGCTTATATTCTTAGAGGAAGGGAAGAGACTGGTAGAAAATAATAAAACCATCTTTAATCATTATTCTTCTTATGAAAGGAGTATAACAGGGGAAAGGGCTATTTTGGGATCACAATTTCTGGTAGTTCTTTCCAAAGGAAGTCTTTTTGTTCTGAACACCTTAATGAGTTTTGTGATTAGAAGCTGAGAAAAAGTACTTTGCTTTACCAAAAAACAGTAAGAAGGGTTTGGAGTTACCTGTGCTGTCCAGGGACAAAAAGAGTTGGAGAGAAGAACTGGAAAGGGGAAAAGAGAGAAGCAGTCAAGACGGTGTGTGGCCAGAATCTACGAGCGGTGACACCACTGATGGAAAACCATCGGGCTACAGAGGATGAAAAAAGATTTCCTAATTTGAAATGGCACTTCTGTAGAATAAATCTGTCCATAACCCACTGTAGGTTATCAGTAGAGTCTATCACATACATCTGCCCTAAGACAATAGCTTTCATGAATACTGTGCTGAAGGTTCATATTTGGGATTCCACATGGTAGAGTAAAAGAAGCAAGCAAAGAAGGGTGATCCAATTCCTGAATTAATTCTGAGGAAATAGTTTTGCATCAGATGTGAGCATAATACAAAGCCCTCAAGAGATCTTTGAAAAACACATTGTATGGAATGGGAAGATCTAAGCAATCTTTTCTAGGTATTAGCATAAGGAAGACATGCCACCATCTCATTTCCAAGAAATACAATATAATTATAACAAATAGGGAAGAAAAATATTTAAAATTTCTCACACTCAGAATAAGGCCACATCCAGAAAAACAAGCCTTCGCATTTGAGTATCTATCCTTTAAGCAATAATTTTTCCTCTTCTCTGTATCTCTATGCACATACCCATACACATACCCACTGGTTTTATTTAAATAGACTCATGCAATTCTTAATCATACATTTTAAACTTCCATTCCCCACAAAATCCATTCTCAGTTCTTCTCCAAATGCCACAGAATTTCACAAAAGATTAAAAATTCACTATAATGTCAGAAATAGAGAGTGACATTATCATGCCACAACCTGGGAGTACTGATTTGAAGCTTTTTGGAACTGGATTTAGATAAAACTATTTGGATGTCAGCATACAATATAATCTGAGTTTTTGCTTCACAAATGAAGAGTTACCTAAAAGAGATACAAAGATGCTATCTTCCCCACCAACTGCCCTCAAAACCAAGAATGAAGAGCCTAGCCCCATCAGAGAAATGGGCAGCCAACACTCTGTAACCAGTTGACTCTGCCATTTATTTGTAACTTTTCCATCCTCTTTATTGTGCATAATTGTAAAACAAACAAACAAAAAAAAAACCTTGCAATATAAAAGTGTATACAATGTGATGAGTTAACATTATGAAAAGATTCCCTGCCCCCAGCCACCATCACTCATACCTAAAAAGGAATGAAATTGTGTCATCCAGTTACTTTTTTGAGACTGATTAGCAAATTTCAATTATACAACAGTATTATCAACTACAGTCATTATGCTATACATTAGATCCTGAGAACTTAATCATCTTATAAGTGAAAAATTTATACGCTTTTACCAATCTCTCCCCATTTCTTCTAACTCCTAGCCCCTGGCAGCCACTATTCTACATTGCTTCTAGAAATTCAATTTTTTCCTCAAGAATTCATATATAAGTGATACCATTTGTCTTTCTCTATATGGTTTACATAATGCCCTCAAGGTCTATTATCTCAAATGGCAGGATTTCCTTTTTTATCATGGCTGAATATCCCATCGTGTGTGTGTGTGTGTGTGTGTGTGTGTGTGTGTGTGTGTGTGTATCACATCTTCTTTATCCACTTTTCCATGGATGGACACTTAGATTGTTTCCATATCTTGGCTATTGTGAATAACACTACACTGAATTCAATGAATGTATAGATAACTCTTTGGTATCATGCTTTCATTTTCTTTAAATATATATCCAAAAGTGGGATTGCTAGATCATATGGTAGTTGTATCCTTAATTTCTTGAGGAACATCCATATTGTTTTCCCTAGTGATTGCACCAGTTTACATTCCCACCAACAGTGTAGGAGGGATCCCTTCTCTCCACATTTTCATCAGCATTTGCTATCTCTTGTTTTTTTGATAATAGATGTCCCAACAGGTGCGAGGCGATAAATTATTGTAGTCTAATTTGTATTTCCTTGGTTAGTGATGTTGAACACCTTTCCATGTACCTATTGGCCATTTATATGTTTTCTTTGGTAAAAGGTCTGTTCATATCCTTAGCCCAATTCTTAAACTTAGTGTTTATTTTGCTATCGAGTTGTACCAATATATTTTGTTATCAACCCCTGATCTCATGTATGGTTCACAAATATTTTCTTCCTTTCCATAGATTGTCTTTTCATTTTGTTGGTTCTTTGGCTGTGCATAATTTTTAGTTTGATTCAGTCCCATTTGTTTATTCTTGATTTTGCTGCCTTTGCTCTCAGTGTCAAATCCAAAAAATGACTGCTAAAATCAACATCAAGGAACTAAATCTCCTGTTTTTCTTCTAGGAATTTTAGTTTCAGGTCTTACTTTCAAGTCATTAATCTGTTATAAGCTGATTTTTTGTGTATGGTATAAAACAGGGACTCCATTTTATTCTTTTGCATGTGTCTGTCCAGTTTTCCGAACATCATTTGTTAAAGAAACTACAATTTCTCCATCATCTACTCTTGGTGTCTTTGTCAAAAATTAATTGACCATATATGCATGGTCATATATATATCATTATTTCTGGGTTCTCTATTCTGTTCGATTGATCTATGAGTCTGTATGATGCCAATATTATATCACTTGACTGTACCATCTTGAGCCAGCATTCGATTATTCTCTCACCTCCTGGCACATTATTCCCTCACCTCCTGCCATTTGACACTTAGGATTTCAGAGGGTCATTCTCTTCCCCAGGCTTCTTAGGAAACTCTGTTCTCAAGCAGAGACAGTTCTCTCCTTAAGAGGAATATCTGTGTCAGATGTATGGGCAGTAAATTGCTCATTATATTACCAACATCCAACAGCAAGAACTCTAAGGAAAGAAGTAAGAAGAATTCTGAGATGGTAACAATGAGAAAATATTTTCTGACGTATGTGTTATGCTAAATACTCTACTGGGCAAAGGGGGAAATACATAATAAAGTGTCTTGATTCTTCAAGTAGAAGGTTAATCCTAGTGTTTGAAAAGTTATCTAACCTGTTAATGAATTTTAAATAGCATAAATATCTAAGCACTTTGGAAAGCAAAGTACTCTACAAAGAGTTTCATTTACTGCTTTCTTGGAGAACAGAAGGAACCTGGTTTAGGTAGAAATTTCTTTAAAAGATTTACCAAATGTGTAGTAATCATCTTCTATGGGAATTTTTAAGAAATCAGAATAAGAAAAACATACCTTTCTTCTGACTTTTAGGATTTTGTTTCCTAAAAGGACAGGTCACAAAGAGTCAAACACAACCTCATGACTAAACAACAGAAATACAGATACATTAACTTGTAGTTAGAAATTCAAATATCATATACATAAAAATTAATGGTAAGAAAAAGCAAGTAGAAGTCAAAGGAGCAGACTAAAGTTCAATGACAATTAAAATCAGGTAACTGATTTAAGCAACAGTAAGAACCGGACATGGAACGATGGACTGGTTCAAATTGGAAAAGGAATATGTCAAGCTTGGATGACTCACAAGCTGGAATTAGATATGCAGATGACACCACTTTAATGGCAGAAAGTGAAGAGGAACTAAAGAGCCTCTTGATGAAGGTGAAAGAAGAGAGTGAAAAAACTGGCTGAAATCTCAACATTCAAAAAATGACATAAAGTAATTAGCCTCCAACTAACAAAAATAAATGAAAAAAAAAATGACATCATGGCATCAGGTTCCATCACTTCATGGCAAATAGAAGGGGAAAAAAGTGGAAACGGTGTCAGATTTCATTTTCTTGGACTCCAAAATCACTGAAGATGGTGACTGCAGCCACAAAATTAAAAGACATTTGGTCCTAGGAACAAAAGCTATGACAAATCTAGACAGTGCATAAAAAAGCAGAGACATTACTTTGCCAACCAAAGTCTGTGTAGGCAAAGCTATGTTTTTTCCAGTAGTCACGTACAGATGTGAGAGCTGGACCATAAGGAAGGCTGAGCATTGAAGAATTGATGCTTTCAAATTGTGGTGCTGGGGAAGACTCTTGATAATCTCTTAGACAGCAAGGAGATCCAAGCAGTCAATCCTAAAGAAAATTAACCCTGAAAATTCACTGGAAGGACTGGTGCTGAAGCTGAAGCCCCAATCAGCCCCACCTGATGGAAAGAGCTGACTCATTAGGAAAGACCCTGATGCTGGGAAAGATTGAGGACAAGAGGAGAAGAGGGCGACAGAGGATGAAATGGTTGGATGGCATCATTGACTCACGGGCATAAGTTTGAGCAAACTCAGGGAGACAGTGAAGGACAGGGAAACCTGGCATGCTGCCGTTCATGAGGTTGCAGAGTCAGACACAACTTAGCGACTGAACAACAACTGGAGGATAAAGACCAAACCAAACCTTTTACCATCTCTTATTCCTATTTCTTTCGGAGGGGCAGGTAATACCAGGTTTTATTAATGTTTGGTCAAATCTCAAGTGTCATACTTCAGGGTTATCTTCATTCAATTCATCTTTCCTTTCTTCCTCTTCTCTTCACTTGTACCCAACATGGGTTCAAAAACAGTTGCAAAAATGAAACTCATAAGTTAGCATCCAATGTTAATATAGAGAATCTGAAGCTCAACACATTTTTAGTATCTCACTGCATCTTTGTAAAATATCTTAAAACAAATTATATATTCCAAGGACATGAGTTTAACTGCAAGAGACATCCATCCACTATATTTTCACTATGTGCAGTGGACTGGATTTGGGTTTTGGTTGTTTTGTTTTAGTTTGGTTTTTTTAGATACTTTTCTCTAGAATCAAAAGCCACATATTATACAGCTTTCAGATAAGAATTAACTGATATCACACGTTCTGTTTTTAACACTCACGGACATTTTCACAGCATTTTCTTCTCATATCACTCTAAGTTGTTTTGTTAATTACACACACAGTCATTATGATTACAAAATCATAATTATATCTAAGTGATTTGACAGTGGCACATCCCCATTATGAGAGTGTGAATTCTGAGCTTGTTTTCTGAGCTATTAACCATCATTAAATATGAGAAATTGCAGTCAATTTTCACTATGTTATCCAATGTGTCACTCAAGGATTTAACAAATGCTTAGAAATGTGCTTAGATCATAATCTGAACACCAATTTCTCTGTGAAATTTCATTATATCAAAACAAATACAAGCCCGTATGTAAAATACTTATGTTTTTAAGTATGCAAAGTTTTGATGCTATAATTAAAGTCTCTTTCATTGCATATTTATCACACAATCTGTGTTTACGTAAAGTTAAGGTCTTGCAAAGAATTACTGGTTTATTCACTAAGGAAATGAACTATGCCAGCTGGCTTGTGAAATTAGACTATTTTGTTTATACCTTGGTAATCTCCAAAACCAGAAAAATACAGAACATATACTTCTGTATATTAAAGGTTTATTTATATATGCAAGCTTCATGAGAGTGTCAAAAATACATCATGTACAGATGTAACCCTTTTAAGAAAACAATATACCAATATTTACCAAAAACATTAAGCATGAAAGCTAGCATTTTAAAGACATTCTTTGCTATTCCAACAGATTGTGCTGTGATGTTAAGTTAAAAAAGTAGACAGGACTAGCAGCACAATGTAATCTCGGTATTTTTTGATAAAGGTTATTATTCAGGTCAACTCTTGAGTGCAATGATACTTTGTTCAAATGAAAGCACTTATAGATGTCTAATACTTCAAAGACAGGTGAATAAATAGTGGCCACGATAACTCACTTTGCCTTCCCCATCCCTACTCTCCTCTCTGAACTCAGCCCAAGATAATTTCCAAAACCATATTCAGAAAAACTATAGTAAACAGTACTTAATATTTTATATCATGTTGAGGCGGGGTTGGTGTCACTTTAAATAGCACACTTATTAACTAAAAAGAGGGACAGGCTTTCAGTGCTGCAAATCCAGGATGACTTTCAGAAATTGAGTATGTGGCACCGTTTACCATCTCTTTTTTGTCTGAATGGGCAATAGTCCTATTCTCAGACTATGCCGTAGTATTTAACATTATCTCCAGTGAATCTTTGGATGCTGGGTTAGTGATAGAGAGCTACTAAGAAATTATCAGTCACTCCTCCATGGACAGCACATAAAAATTAATAGCAGCTCACAAGTTTATTTATCTGAGTAGTTGAATTTTTGTCTCATTTTGTATTTAGTGTCACACTTTGAAAAAACTGAAGCAATACATTTTCATCAGACTTAAGAGTGAGTAGGTTGGTTTCAAACTCAAAATGAAACCACTTTATTGCTCTCTGACACAGCTATAAAGTCTGTAGAAAAATAGAACACTATACTGCTGTCCATTATGGGATATATAATAAAAGAACCCCAAATCCAATTTAAGGCTGCACCAATATCAGTAAATTTGTGGAGTCAAATAAAGTTATTTTAGTGGGTTAAAAGAAATCAGCCAAAATACTTGTTTTCTGAGTGGACCAGATGTTTGTATAATGGTCCTGGAAATAGACCTCCTGTCAGCACCTCCCTGAGAGAGTAAGGGCAAACTGGACAATGAAAGGACTCACATAACTTTCAGATTTCATTGAACAAAGCTCAACTCTCATAACTAGTGGGAAAAATAATAAACTGTCCTTTATTCAACAAATATATAGAGAGACGTAATACAATGTCATTGTTTTAGACAGCTGGGACCAAACAAAGAACCGGAAAGAAATACCTTCCCTTGTAGAGTTTACATTCTTCCATTCTGTCTGAGAGGAAAGTAGACATTTTAAAAGCTAATTTCTATAATATATAGGTGTTAAATGCCACAGGAACAGAAAACAAATCAGGGTAGGAATGAGATGTGTGTGAGCTGGGGTAGGCTTTGCAATTTCAAATAAGGTGGTCAAGGTGGCACTGATCTAAGACTTAGGAGGAGGTTGGAGAGCGAACCAGACAGACACCTGAGAAAAGAACATTCCAGGCAGGAGACACAGCCAAGGCAGAGACCCTAGGATAGCGGCCTCATTTGCCTGTTCAGAGAGAAATGAGGAAGCTCTAGTGGCAGGGGGAGCAGTGACAAGAGAACAGCAGGAAAATAAGATCTGAGGCCTGGCTTTACATGAGGCGCTCTCCCAACCAACCTCCTGCTCCTGGCAGAGCCAAGTCCTGGCCCACAGTTGCCTCCCCTGACCCCTAGCATCACTTGGGCATGAAAGATCTAAGTCTCACCTTTGGACACCTTCAGTGGATATAGCAGTTTTAAGTCTCCTTTATCTCAAATATGCATATTCTCACTTCTTTACTGCCCATTTAGTACTTTTCTTTAGGATAATGAAATTATAAGTACAAAAGTTTCTGTTTGTTTGTTTTTAAATTATTTCTTCTAGTACTTTAGATGTTTTGTAGCCAGTTTAGAGAACTTAGGCTTGCCAACTTAGCAGAAATATTTAGCTAAACCATATATAACTGTCACATTTATAAGTTAAAAATCATCAAATACTGAAACCTCCAAATAGCCTTATCACACCTCTTGTGGTATTTTTTCATTACTTTCAATACCTTAGTAGCCAGAAATACATGTGGCATATATTTTGAAATACATGTGGCAAAGACTGTTGGTTGCCTACACAATGGCCACTTCCTCCATCTTTTTGGTAACAGAACTTGACTTTTATTCAAGATGACATTGACTCCAGCAAACAGCACCTATTCCCAATCTCCTTCGCAGGTAGGTATGGTCTTTGTCTAAGATCTGTCCAGTGACATATAAGCACATGTATTATTAATATGTAGAACTTTCAGGAAATTTTCTTACAGAGGAACTTACTTGACAGGGAGGTTCTTGGTGCTTTTTCTCTTTCCTCCCTTTTTCTCCTTCCTGCTTCCTTGAATGTTATTGTGATGGCAGGAGCTTCAGCAGTCATAATAAACCATGAGCTATCACTGAATATAGTAGCTACAAGCAAAAGTGACAGAGAAAAGATAACAGGATATCAGAGTCACTTATGACCTTGTGAAGCTTTCATTAGTAGCCCTGGAGTAACAATATGCAGACATTTTTAATGGGATAGATTAAACCTTAAATTTAAGCCTCATTTCTATGGGGATTTTTTTTACTATGTGATTTATTTTAGATAAATAAATACAATAGAAATTCTTTTCAAAATTAATCTATTAAAAAGTGGTAAGAGAAATCATTTTAGGTTTTTTCCCCCCCCTGATTAATTCAACAACCAGTTATGTGTGTAGGAAAAATACCATCTAATCATCTAGAAATGTATAGACCAAATGAGTTTTTAAATTTTTGTTTTCCTTTGGAAAATAATTTGTGATCATGGCATATTAAGTTTATGATTGCACTGGTGATCATCATCTTAAGAATGTTAAAGCAGGTATGACAATTTATGAGTACATAGATAAAAATCTTTAAGATGTCAACTTACTCCAAATGAAATTATTTGAATTTTATTTTCTTCTCTCTGAAAAATGAATCTGCTATTTCCTTTTCATTTGCTTCACCAGATTTAATTTTTATTAAGCTTTACAGCATTGCATCTTAATATTAGTTTCTGAGTAAAATTAATATAAAGCATGTGGTTACTAAAACTAGAAAACCCATTACTGAAATTTCTAATATTCTGAGAACTGTTTACTACTAAGATAGTCTAATCTTTAGTTAAACTATTCTTAAGTGTAAGCTGCTGTGGAAAGTTAATGTACATTTTAGTGCTTCTAATGAATATTTTAGAAGTCAGTAAAGGAGTAATAAAAATACAGATTTGAGAACACTTATCAACATTTATACCTCAATAAGCCAAAGAATAATTATAAAATTTGAAATAATTTTGAAATATGTAATATGCTTGTAAGTTTTAAAATATAAGAGTAAAATGGTCCTCATGAATTAAACTAATGAGATTTTTAAATCTCACATTAAGTTGGTCATTGTCTAACTATTTGAATCAGTGGCTCTTAATTCTGTTCTGGGAAACGATGCCATTCATTGCAGTTTTCACTGGTCAATAGTCAAATAATAAGAATAAAGACAATGCAGTAAGTGTTTAATAAAGCTGACCTAATTCAGTTTATAAGGACTGGAATGTTCTTCATAGAGAATAGACTGGTGGTTGCCAAGGGGAAGGGAAATGGGAAAGAGATGGATTGGGAGTTTGGGTTTAGCAGATGGAAACTAGTATATATAGAATGTATAAACAACAAGGTCCTACTGTACAGCACAGGGAACTATATTCAATATCCTGTAATAAACCATAATGGAAAAGAATATAAAAAGAATATATGTATGCGTGTGTGTGTGTGTGTCCTAACTGAGTCACTTTACTATACAGATAATTAATAGATGTGTTTCTTGCTGTGTCTTTGGGGTGACCCAAGCCACAGTGCTGCAGGCCTAGCAATGTCATCCACAAGAGATAGCTCTATACTCAACAAATTCTAAAAAACAAGACACAAGCTTCCCACAGATAGCTTATTAATTGGGGAAAAAAAATTTTAAATAACTATTCAGTGAATAAGCCAGACAAAAATTGGATCAGGTAATCACATTAACATGAGGGACAGAAGGTACCACTTCAAATGTGGTACCTGAGAAGGACACGTCAGCACTTTTGCGGTATTCAGAGCAGGAATGTATATCCTCCATGCAATCATGAGGAAACATTATACAAAAATTTAAGAACATTTGACAAAGAAACTAGACTGTATTCTTCAAAACTGTCAATGTCATGAAACACAAAACACAGTTAAGGAACTGTCCTAAAGGAAAGGAGACCAGATGTGATGTGTAATCTCAGATTGGAAGGGGGAAATTCCAGTGAAGGGTATTATAAGAACAAGTAACAGAGTTGGAATATGAATGATATATTAAAGTATTGCATCATATTAAATTCTGTGAATTTGATAACCTTCAATGATTATGTAAAAATATTCTTGATTTAAGGAGATGAGAGTATTAAGAGGTAAAGAGGTATGATGTATGTGATATACTTTTTCTGGGGAAAAAACACAAAAACTGTGTGTGTGTGCTGCTGCTGCTGCTTAATCACTTTAGTCATGTCCAACTCTGTACGACCCTGTAGACTGCAGCCTGCCAGGCTCCTCTCTGCATGGGACTCTCTAGGCAGGAGTACTGGAGCGGGTTGCCATATCCGCCTCCAGGGACTCTTCCTGATCCAGTAATCGAACCCCAGTCTCCCGCATTGCAGGAAGATTCTTTACAGCTGAGGCACCAGAGAAGCCCTATATGTATATACATACATATATACATATATATGTGTATATATATGGAGAGAGAGAGGCAGAGAACAATGGAACAAATGCAGTGAACTGTTCAAACGTGGTGAGTCTGAATAAATGTTATACAGAAATTTCTGTTGTCTCTGTTTCTCTGGAGAACCCTAATACAGAACGCAGACAGAAAACCATTCTGGTCATAACTCTTGGTGGAACAAATCATTTATAACAGACCAATGTCTTCACAGAAATGACAAGGCTCCTGGTGATTTGTATAAAACAAAGTTATAATGTAAAGAGCTCATGATCTTTCAGCTATTGTGCCCAGGGAAACAATTAAACTAGAGAATCAAAGAAATTACTGAAAAAATTATATGCTAAAATTCTGCTTGCCAAGGAAATATCAAGTTCTAGGTTGTTTTTTTTTCTTTCTTTCTTTCTTTCTCTTTTGAGTTTCCCTGCCCTTTCTCATCTTGGTTGGAGAATGGTCCTACTGAGAACAAACAGGAATGAAAGATACCCACTCCTTTTCTCTAGTAGCTATTCTTCATTTTGGTAATGAAAACTCCAGTGCTCTATCTGGGCACATGGCTCCCCAGCTCCAGATTCTGTCTCTGAGACACTTTGGTGTTGCTAGCAGCCAAGTATGGGCCAATGGGATGTGAAGGAAGTGATGTACTTGACTTCTAGATTGTCTTCTTAAAAAGATACTTGTCCTAGATATGGTCTGCCCTGAACCCCTCCCATGATACAGGATGTGACCATGATGGGGACAACCATGGAAGCCATACATGTTGAGGACAGTAAAGATGCCCCCCAGTTCAGGGACCACTCACCTCTAAACTGTCATGTGAGAGAAATAAACTTTTGTCTTATTTATGCCACGGCATTTTCAGGTCTCTATGGTATAACACCACCCTAATGAACATACAAATTATTACTGAGAGCAGACTTATGTAACAAAAACATTATATGCAGCACCCAGGAAAACACGCTCTCCAACACTTTCTTCAAAGTTGGCCAAAGAAGGGAAGAACTCTCCAGAGGTCATAGCCAATGGCAAAAGGAACAAGTCTATGGGCAGAGGCAGCAAGATGGGTCCCCCAAGGAACTCACCCTCCTACTAGAGGAGAGACCTCACAATTTCTACTCAATAGGATTTGATAGCTAGGCTACCACTAACTGCTGTATATTCCCACTCTCCCTCTAGAATACAAAAGGTATTTTCCTATTGCTACTCCACCATTGTACATCAGGTATGGTGACAGTATGGATGATAGCTTGCCATTTATTTTATAGATCAGTGAACCTAGAAGAGCTGCAATAAAACCCAGCAAAGAGGACAGGCACCACTCAGAGATCTTAGACTTTGATGTACATGTAGCACGGGTGACTCTCCCTCATAGAAAGGGTACCTGTTCCATGTAGGGGAGAAGAGTGAACAAGGGTTCACTTGAGACAGGTATGCATGAGTGAGCAGAGAAACATGGGAGGTCAGAGAGGTAGACCATGGAGAAGTCACCAAACTGTGCTCCCTTCTTCCTCAGAGTGAGCGAGTCCCCAGATTTTCAACTGCTCATATATGGCCATGCATCTGGAGACTACAATTTCTAATCTTTCTTGCACTAAGTATGGTGATGCAGCTAAATTTAAATCAACAGGCTATGAAAAGAAGTGTTAGACATAATTTCCAGTCATGTCCTTAATAATTTCTGCCAGAACTTTCTTCTCCCTCCTTCTCAGAGACGCCACCACAGAGGTCACCACTGAAGTTTGACATAAGAGGAGCACGGCTAGTGCTCCAGCCTGATTCCTTAGCTCTGCGCTACCATGTGAAATGGAAAAAGTCTACCTATTTCTAGGCTCAGCCAATCATTAGATAATATAAGTTAATTTAGCTTTGGGGAGCTTGACTCTAAAATAATATTTGACATTCCAAGAAAAGCAATAGGAAAATGCATATATTAGAAGAATATGAAAACTGAATATTCATAGCTACTTTAAGAACTAGAAGTTGTAAAAAAGAAAAAGAAAGCATAGCCAAAAGCATACCTGATCACTCATTTTTTCATTCTCAGGAAAATAAAATTTGGCTTGTTAAGTTGAAATTGCACTTAAGACAAAACACATAGGCATAATGTTGAATGCCTGCCTGACAAGAGAACATAGCTGCTTAAAATGGATAAACTTTGCTAACAGATCAGGTTTTCACTGTGTAAGAATTTAAAATGATATGAATTTCAGAAGATAAGAATTTTTCTAAGTAATGCATATACAATATTGCAGCTATGCTTCAATTTCCTAAATATGACGGTATGCCACGTGGAATTGTTATTCTGGGTGTGGCAGATCACTGTGATATAATGTTACTCTAATCCCGATTAACAAAGCACACCAAACTAATGATAAAAGTGGTAAGTAATATATTTGAAAAATAAAATTTACTTTGCTCCAGTTTATACAGTGAGAGGTAAGGCTGTAATCAGCCTCTAACATATATCACCCTAAATTCCTGGAGATAAAAGATTATGATGAAAGTGCCTCTGTACCTTAACAGAGTTTTTTTGAAGATGCTAGAAAACATTTTAACAAATTAATTTTTCTTATTCACTTGTACGATGGTACACAAATCTACCATCATAAAATCAGTGAATATACTATTATTCTCTTTGAATACTCTACATAAAGCAAAGAAATCCAGTAATAATAAAAAAACATTTGAGGTTATGTAAATGTGTGTGTGTTGTGAGTGTGTACCCTGTCATAAGACAAAGAAGCTGATGAGATTTGAGGAGTTAGACTTAGACAACCAAAGGATATACAGGAACATTACTGAAGGAATATGACAAGGTTATTTCTTACAGAAATGTCAATAGATTAAATTTGGAGTCACTCTGCCCTTAATATAATGTTGTCATAAACAAGGAGGCTTGAGTTATCAGCTGTTCACATAAGCAGCTTTAGAGAATCAGGGAAAAAAGATTAAATGGATATAATTTATAATCTGGGCTCTCTGTAATCCTAGGGCTTTCAGTACCGGACTTCCTCTGAGCCTCTGGTTGGGTCTCATTCCTGACCTTCATCACGACACTGGTTGACATTGGACTATGTTGGTGTCAGCCTATCACTCCTCAGAAGAATAATACCAATAATGCAAATACAACCTATTGGACTTTCAATCCCTAAGATTTTCACAACAACAATCAATTTTTTAAAAAGTACCCAATTTCCTACTTAATTCTGTAGGCAGACAAAACACAAACCTACCTGACTTGGATACTGCACTGACCTTTTTAATATTCAGCATCCAATTTCTGTTGTGTTTATGTGCTATATATAAATGCACACAAAAATATAAGAACACTTATTTATAACAGATTCTCTTTCTTGTCTACTATATAACAAACCAAGCTTTATAAACAACTCCATGGAAAATACTAGCATCAATGTTTAGAAATAATCTTTATCTTCTCCAGATAACTTATTAAAGCAAATTACAGATGAGCTTTTTATTAAAGTTATCTCTTCTAGAATATGGTATACTATCTTAATTTCCTAGGAGTGAATTTTTTTACTCACTTTATGAAATAAGTTTACTTATATATGTGAACAGTGCATGAATAGTGGAAACTGTATTAGTACAAATATGAGTCCCTACTCCCTGAAACAGTTATCTTAAAGAAAATAATAACAAAGACTAACAGTTTTAAAGGTAGGCTTCCTGGATTTGAATTCCAACTCTCCCATATACTAGTTGCTTAACTCTGGTCAAGATTAAGAAACCAAGTTTTATTTTCCTTATCTTGTTATTTCTATACATAAAAATGAAAGTCTACTGATGGAGTCAGTCAAAAAGAGTTATGTACCTATCTACAATGGACTCAATGTGTCTCTTCGAAATTCATCAGACTTCTCTGGGGGCTCAGACAGTAAAGAATCGGCCTGCAATGAAGGAGACCCTGGTTCGATCCCTGGGTTGGGAAGCTCCCCTGGAGAAGGGGATGGCACCCACTCCAGTATTCTTGCCTAGAGAATTCCATGGACAGGGGAGCCTGGTGGGCAACAGTCCATGGGGTCACAAAGAGTCGGACACGACTGAGTGACTAACATTTTAAAAATTCATATGTTGAGATCCTAATCCCAATGTTCATGGTATCAGGAGGTGGAGGTTTACAGAGCTAATTAGGTCATGAAGGTGGAGAACTCATGAATGAGATTAGTTTCTTTAAAAGGCGATGCCAGAGAACTAGTTAAGTCTCTACTCTGCCATGTGAGCATAAAATGAGAAGAGAGGTATCTAAAGCCAGGAAGCAAGACTTCACCAGACGCTGGATATGCCAGCCCCTTGATCTTGGGTTTCTCAGCCTCCAGAACTATGAGAAATAAATATAGCAATTTGCTATAGCAGCACAAACAGACTAAGATACCATCCTACAAAGTGACGACAAGAGGGATTTCTCCTTCTTTATCACCACTGAGCAGACCCAAAAGAAGTCAATTAATATAAATGCAATTACTGCATAAGATAAAATATATTTTAAAACATCCAATTTGTCCTCAAGGTGTTATGCAATTTTAAATGTGCATATTAATGTATACCTTTCTTTTGGGACCATTTTAAGCATAAGCCTGGATCAGTGTTCTCTAGAGAGCAAAGTAAAACCCCTTTTCTGTGGTTGTACATGACCACACTTTGTCCCTTCTAAAAGCCTTTGCATTTGAAATATTCTCTGTTCCTACCATACCCTTTCTTTAATATTCTACTTTAAAATCACTCTAAAATAGTCTTTCAAAAATAATGTCATTTGACTTCCATCACTGTGCAAACCTTACCCGCCTACACTCAGGACAACAACTCTACTCTCTTTTTCTACGTCTTTTCACAGAAGGATCATCTTCTCATTCACCCAAATTGCAAAATTTAGAGTCATTTTTTTATTTTGCCTTCTCCCTCACCTCAGCACACTCACTTCACAAGCTCATTCTAGCCCATTATCAAAGTATTTGTTAGTGTAAGCAACATCCATTCCCTCCACCTCACCCCCAGGCAAACTATTATTAATTAATGTACTTTGGCTATTCTTTCTTCCTTGAAATAATGTAATATTTTCTAATTTTCCTATCTTTCAACACATGCCCCATTTCTTTTATGTCTTTACCATTGTTTCCAAATATCTGATATTAAGTATACACATCCACAGTCTCAAGTATAGGATTGAATTTAGAATCTCCTAATTTGTATTTCAATCACATCACTTAAGATGCTTGAGGAAAATGATTAAAATTATGTATTTAATAACACAGTAGCCTCTGATGCTCAATCCTTCTTATACACAAGAGCTGTATGGGTCAGCTCTCAAATGTACATTAGTAAGGAATAAGCCTGCCCTCAAAGCACATTACAATATGCCCTTTCTTAATAACTCACTAGTAATACCACACACAAAACTGCTTAATAGTCAACTTTCCATTTGGATTTTGATTTTAAAAAGAGATAGGATATTCAATATATCTAATGCTTTAGAAAATGCAAAATTTAATGGCCAAGAATATTTCTGTTTATGTACAGAGAGAGGCTGTTAACACAACATAAGAGTAAAATAATTGAAAATTACTTAAAGGTCAACCTCCTGTTAAAAAACATTGAGAGCTATTTTTAAAAATCAAACACTAATTTATCCCGCACGAGGGTGGTATATTTCTTTGGTGAAACTTCTGCTTCAAAGAGGTGATTAATTCTCAACTGGATGCAGAAATGCAGCAAAGTTAACATTTTATAAATGACATGAAGAGTGGCGGTGGTGCTTTACCCCAAGTTGATCATCTTAGAGCTGTTCTCCTGAATCTAGTCCTTCTTCTCTCACATTAGTATCATTTATAGCATCCAAATGCATTTGAATTCAGCAGATTTCCTGAAACCCCAGAAAGGATTCACTACAGATCTTTTCCAAAGTTAATGTCTTTATATTTGCATAAGAATACAATCCCATCATGGCTTCCAATCAGAGGCAATAGGAGAGCATCATAAAAGTCTAGTCTAAAGACATTCATATTCGAATAGATTGTGAGGATGGAGCCTCACATTCATTGTTGACCTTTTGCCTTTTATCACTGAATTACATACACTACAAAAAATATACAAGCTTAGAAAAATCATCTCTCACAAAGATGCAGGAGCTTATCTGAAGGATAGATCCTGTCATGTTTCATAGCAAAATGCCATCAGCCTTTTCTTCAAAGTCATGGAGAAACCTCTACACAGACTCCACGGATAGAAAGTGTTTGAAAACATGATGTTTTAAATCTGTGTTCCACATAAGTACTAGAATCCCCCCTTTTAGGAAACTGTATAAGGTTGGAGCCATAACACTTTGATCTTGCCATTGTTCCCTACTTGGAAGAAGATGCAAAGTATTTATTTTTTTTAACTCATGACCACTGTTTTTATTTTATATTCACCTGTAAAAATCCCAAACTTCATATCATTTCACCCATAAGCATATCAGCATGTTTACCTAAAAGATAAGGGTTCTTTTTTCCTAGCATTATTGTAATATCTTTATCATATCTCATAATAATAATACTTCAGTATCATCAAATATCCAGCCAAAGTTCAGATTTCCCCACTTGCCTTATAAATAATTTTACAGATGGTTTGGTGAGATCAGAATCCAAACAAGGTCATACATTGCATTTGTTTGGCTTGTGAAAGACACATAACAGTATAAGATATTGCAAGGTTTTCTTTTCATTTCCCAAGACATGTTAGTTGCTTTCTTAGAAAGTGTTTAAACTGATGAGATTCTGATGAACCAAACATTCTCAGGACCCACAGCCAGACATGTTTGAATTTCCTGAACTTCAACATAGGACATTAACAGAGAATGAAGGGCATTTTAGTCATTTATTCACTCAGCAGTCCTTCATTAATGGGGTACACTGGTTGGCTTGTAATAGTGTCTGCTTGCACCTATTGTCCTGGTATAATTATTAATAGTGTCCCCTCAGAAGGGTCCTCTGGACTACAGATTATGTGCTAAGCCTATGAACTGAAGGTGATATGTATGCCAGATCTATTTCAGGTTTCAGGTAATGAACAAAGTCTTCTGGTCAAGGAATGAAATCCTTTCCTTACCTAACATCACAGTCAGTCACATAGGAGTATTATACTGTGAGGTAGAATCTGACATGTCAAGGCCTTGTCAGTAAGCTAAAAACCTCTGAGCACCAGGACAGAAAAACAGCTAGGCTAATGTGGGTTAAGAAACAAGAGGAGTTGGAGGCAAACTTGAATGGCCAGATTGAGATTATGTAGGGAATTTTACTTATCTGGTTACTTTAGAGATGAAAGGGTATTATCTTACAAATACCCTAGAGATGATGGGTTAATATTTAAGAAAAGAATCACACTGTAATTATGCCTACATATTATTAAAATTTCATATAGTGTGTATATGCGCCTCATGAAATTTTAGCCAATGTGCATCTAATCTGGTTCACCTATGATGTTTAATTAGTTCAACCCAAAGCTGCTTTCCCCACTAAAGTTATTAAGCTCCTAAATCTTTAAATGTAAGTCCATGTTTAAGTTAAAATCAGTAAAATAACTGCAACTGCCAGAACAACAAGCCAAGTATGCAGCCCTCTAAAGGCAAAAATGATCATGAAATCTGAGAACATGTGAGTTCCAGAATCATGGGAAGAGGGGCTAATCTCTTAGGGGATCTAAAATTATGATATTACTCACACATGCTTGAAATGAGGATCTATTGCACACTATAGCAGAAAACACATGAGATTTGCAATCCAAAAATTTGGACTTGGGTCATACATTCTAACTACATGAGTTTACTTCAATTTCTTACCTCTCTGAGCATCCCATTCTCATATAGAAAATGCAGAGGATAATCATACTGATTTCACAGGGTTATTTTTAAGATCAAAGGAGTTTAAATATAAGCATGTGGTAAAAGATGCTGGCAATAAACTTAGGATGTCTACAACACCCTCACTTTCTTCATCCCTTTTCTAACAGTTATTTCAAAGTGGCCAGACTTCAACTGTATCAAGTATATTTCTTTCTTCCCTTGCTCATTTATTTTCTTTATCATCACTGGCATATGGGCAAAAAGAAAAGTGAGCATGTCAGTACACACAAATTTTTTTTTACCACATCCAATTCTTTTTTTGTTGAATCCAGTTAACTCTGCTCTCAGGTTTATTAATAATATAATTAATGACACTTGTCTAAATACTTCACTGCTTAGTTTTTTGTTTTATTGCCATGA
The DNA here is from genome assembly GCF_023699985.2 of Odocoileus virginianus. NCBI lineage: Eukaryota > Metazoa > Chordata > Mammalia > Artiodactyla > Cervidae > Odocoileus > Odocoileus virginianus. The sequence continues at coordinate 31,515,597 of NC_069679.1, forward strand.
AGAAAGAACCATAGTTTATTTTTATCTCCTTCCAAAGAGCAAAGATTTTTCAAATAATCAAACAAGCTAGTACGACTCTGCAGTCTAAGGAAATCACATGTTTTCCCTGAGAAATGGTGTGTAATTAGTGAGTGCTTTTAGAGTTCCTGGGAATGAGTGCATTGGTTCACATTTTTCATGATTATCTGGCCAATATTTCATTTAAAACGACATCTTTAGCTGCAAATAAATAGCCCCAGGATCCTTTCATGCTCTATTCTAGAAACCTTTTTTCATTCAATACTTCAAAGTATTCACAGTTGCCAATGTGAATTTTTTAAATACAAAATTAGAAATGAGAATTGGAATTAGAATCAAAAACTCAGTTCAATATCTGAGAAGGAGAAAAGAATTCCAAGTCACTGATCTTTAGAAGGCAAAAATAAAACTCCATTTCACAGCATTCTTCTTACATTGTTATCTAACCAACCATTAGTACTCACTGCCTACATTTTTATGGTGGTTGACAATCTGTGCTCAGCCACTGTAATGCCAATCTTTCAGAATTAGTTCTTGATTATGTTCCTGAAAGGTTCGAGCTTTTAATACATACTGTCTGGTTCATCTTCAGCATTTCTGTAGAAAATTGGTGACAGATGTCAATGTTAACATTTCACAAATTTATAAAATCGTTAGGATGATGACACAATTAACATAATTACTAGTGATTACATCCTAACCAGACCATGGGAAATTCCCCATGTTGCTTTATGCCTCAGTAACCTTTAATATAATAAATTATGTTTAAAGTTATCAATTATAGTTAGTCAAAGGATTGTAGAATAAGCTACCCAGGCATAAATGACCATAAGGAGATTCTGAGATAAATTTTAAATCAGAGTTAACAAAGAAACACTCATGCTATATACTTTGGTTTTATTCATTTATATATCAGTCACTTATTTATTCAACAAATATTTATTAAGGACCTTCTCTATGCCAAGCATCATTTTAAATTATCTGTATATATCAGTTAACAAAATTCCTACCTTCAAAGAGCTCACATTCCACTAGATAGAGACTGACAACAAACCACACATATAAGTAAAATATATAGTACTTCTTAAGACTCTAAATGCAATGAAAATAAAAATGAAGAGGATCAAGACTGCAGAACAGTAAGAAGGAAGAATATCTGTATATTTTATTACATATTTTTTTTACCAGAAAATAGCTAATGCTTGAAAATCACTAGTACAAAAGTGTTTGCTTCTCTTAAATATCTATGAGATTTTCCAATACAATATTTTCCATTTTTCTTCACATCCCTTAAATGTATTCATAACTAGAGTTAATAAAATATGCAGCTAAAACAGAAGAGAGATAAATACATTGTCATCTTAATTCTGATATTACCTATTTAGTTCCAAAGGTGATGTCATGTCAGTTATATCAATCAAATCATGTTCTGACACTGTACATTAAAAGCAGTATCTGTAATTACACCAGATATCTCCAGGAAAAAAGATGCTGCCTGAGAACAGTTGTCAATCAAGTATAGAACTAATTTATTCCAGTGGATGTCATAACTATGATAGGTCCAATAACTTTGCAATATAGATATACGATCATGTTCATTTTGTAAGTCACTGTTACTTTCACTGTAGAATTACATTTTGTTTTCTGCGTCTCTAATGACTTCACTGTTGTCAAAAACTGGGTATTAGTAACATCGAGATGTCAGCCACTAATGCAACAATCAAAACAGCATGTATATTCTCAATCTCTCTGCAAAACTGCCTTTGTTTCTCCTTTAGAACTCAACTCAAGAAACATTAATTGAATTCTAGCCAATTTCAGGATTCTTGCAAAGTACTGTAAGGAATATGATGTTAAACAAATCATATGCCTCATCCTCCAATAGCCATCTCTTAAAAGGGTTTGCAAAGTGCATAAAGAGCTATAAAGTTTAAGGAGGTCAGGAATTTAATACACATGAGGTCTTTTGAACTGTATTCTGATTTAGTCATTGTTATTAATACTTAGCATTTTCTAGCTCTTGGAGGTTATATCACACCAATGTCTTGGACCTATATTTTGATTTATTTTTCTATTTCAAATAACACTTGCAAATTTGAAATTTCCAAAGTGAATCATAACTTCAGGGGAGGTGAGCTCTCATGCAGGGCAGGAAGGCAAGGCACATCTTTGAAAAAACATCCTTGACAGTACTGAAGTGTAAGGAAAAGAAAGAGATTAGAAAAAAGAAGCTGTTTGTGGTCTGGCAACAACCAGGGCATCTATCAAAGGAGAGACTCTTAACCTTTACTGCTGGGGACCTCTTGTCAAAATATGCTTTAAATGCATGAAATAAAATAGAAAAGAAAAACCAGTGGAATAGAAATATCAGTTTTTATTGTCATACAGTAATACATGTGCTTCTTTATTAGCACATTAAATTACAAGGGGTAGCAGTATATCTAATAACACCAATAATTTCAAAGTAGTGTTGAATGTAAATGATTTTGAAATATCTGCAACAGTATGGCATAAAAACACCCGTGATTTCTATTAATGACAAAGTTGCAGGTGCTGATAATAGAGTGTTTGTTGCCTTCAACATATAATTGAAGGACATACTAAATTTCACAGGTTATATTTTACTGATCATAAAATATACTGCTCACCCTCCTACCCTCTGTCACTGGCCTGTGGTACAGACCTAACTCCTACCAACGCTCAGCATCATTCAGCAATTTAATTTCCCAGTGCCTCACAAAAGCAACACCTTATCAACCTCACACATTTTGCACAGAAGCATAAACCTCATTATGCCCTTCAAACTTCCCTGTCACTGGTACAACTCATAATAATCTGAACTTGGATAAATAGTTCTGTTTACCCAGTCTTGGGTCTGATAAAAGGACCACCATTACCTGTCATTTAAAAAAACAAAAATCCTATAATACTAAACGTTATTGCAGTCTGTCAGGAACACAGAAAATACAGGAGAGAGCACCTAGACAACTCTACTAAGACGCACAATCAAGCTTAGATGTTTGCGGTCAAGACATTATCAAGGAATCAACTGGTTAGCAACTGACAGCAACAAGAAAAACAAGTTGAGGAGACTCCCTGAGTTCTGTTATTCTAGGAGCAGGCTGTCAAAGCTGGTGCTAAAAGGAAAAGAATCTTGAAAACTGTGTCAACAAAGGCAGAACATCTGTTGGGATGCAGGTAGAGGCCTGGCTTCCTCAGGGTTCAAATAAAAGCAAGGCATGCCATCTAATTTACATGCTGGTGTAGAATCACGTGCCATTCAATTTCTGGAACAGTTTCATCTATGACACCTACAAGATACATCTATCAAATGACAAAGCAGAGCCATTCACTCATTGAAAGGAGAGGAGCCAAATATACAATTCATGTGGGAGACATCCTCCCATCCACTCAGGGGTGTTAGCACCTTCAAACCCTGGAACATAGCAGTTTCAATGCCAACTGCTTAGCTTCTGTGCAGAAAATAGCACCCTTGAGGGCAAAAAAAAAAAAAAATGGCAGTCTCTTTTAAGCAACTAGAAGAAACAGCAATTTCCACAAAACTGAGCAAAGATGTGGGAGAAAAGAATAGGAAAGGCAAGAAAGAGGTCCCGAACACTAGGGAAAGTGCCCTCAGGGAGGAGATAGCAAGACAGCAGAAGGTACTCAAGGTCATGGCATCCTTGACTGGGTGGTTCTAGATATTACAAAGCTCCCTGTACCCTATGTGTTGCTTACAAACAAAAAGCTATCAAACTACAAAACCTCACTATGGGCTTGGAAAATGTGAACTTCATCTCCCCCCTCCACCTTTTTTTTTTAAACTAACTTAGCCTCTCAGACTCTGGTACTGAGAGGAATCTCTGACCAAATTTTCTACTTAAAGAAAATAAATAACATCAAACATTTCCTGTTCATCCAATTTTGATAGATATTTTTGCATGGAATTTTTTGAAGTTCACTACACTGATGTCCGCCTTTTGAAACTGTTTGAGCAATTTAGTCAGTCATTTCAATGAAAACAAATGTCAGAAGTCAACATAAAATATGTGTGACAAGACTTGCATAATACTCAAACAGAGACTATGTACAGTAAACAGACTTTGAATAAACTTCAAATAAAACCTTTAAGTTTTTTATCTGGTGATTTTTTATAAATAATATACATAAAGTTCTTCTGCCTCTAAAATTATGTGATTGGTTCCTTTTTTTTTAATTTCATATCTGTATGTTTCCTGTGGCTCTTCATATCCATTCCCTGAACATCTCAGAGTTGTAATAACTCTTTTCTAAGCTTAACTTTCCCTCAGACATGTGAATTTATTGTGTATTTTGAGATTTCTGAGTTGAAATTAATTTTTAATGCATGTGCAATTATGTGAATCATTAAGATTGCCGAGATACTATAAACAAAGTAAAACAAAAAGAATGATGAAGTTATGAGATCATTAACCCCGACAGGGACCAATGATCTCTGTCTTATCTCCTTATCTCACAGAGCCCCTGTTCATGCTGGTTGCTTAATAAGCTATGAACAGAGACAGACATGAGCCAGAGCTGCCAGCTACTGCAGTCTTTGGCTGAGCACCAGCCTCCTGGTCCAGACAACATCAGGATAATTGATATCTTCCAGAAATATCCAAGAAAGTCAGAGAGAGAGAAACTGGCACAGCCTAGAAATGATTTGTTCTTAAATCCATCCAGCTAGTAAAGACAGACAAATTTCTAACATAATATCTAAGTTAGGGGGAAAAACTTGAGAAAATAGAAAATGTGAGATAATGGTTTTGTTTTGAAGGAAGCTTGTGGTAGGTCCTATTATGTTTTTCAAAATAAATATTCTTCTTCATGCGATAGGATTATATATTACTATCCTTTGGATGTCAGCCTTAATTCTGTATCTTATATGGCCAAAGATATGGAATCAATGAGATGGACCCCTTCCAAAAAGAAGCTTCAAGAATCATGTTCTCTTGGGATCCTGCCATGAGGTCAGCAACCCAGAAAGAAGCTGCTTCTTCAGTCTGTATCCCACACTAAAGCTGGCACAGAGTCACAATGATTCAGGATAAACAGATAGTAGGGGCAATAAACTTTTTTTTACAATTTTTCTTAAACAAGCTTTTTCTTATAAGCCATCAATATTTGGGGGTAGTTTGTTACTGTAGCATAACTTAGCCTAATCTATTATAGGGCTGACAAGATTCCACAGACTAAGAGTAGGACTGGTGAGCATACTTCAGTAAATACAAATGTACAGCATATGTTTGTTATCTCTAGCCCATAATCCCAGTATGTATAGGCACCCTGTGTTCATCCTTGATCATCTAATAGTTTCATTCTCCTGGAGGTAATGCTAGTGTTTACAAACACTGAGTTTCCACCTCTGTGTCACCAAGATTAGGAGAAGGTGAAGGGGGAAAACTATGAAAAGAGGAGCAAGGTAGTAAGAATCACAACCCAAATAACCAGGCACATGAGAAGAACAACCCTATTCTCGGAAGCAATTTAATTTGCTGGTGTTGTTAATTTAATTTGCTATTGTTCAGTCACTCAGTCGTGTCCGACTGTGCGACCCCATAGACTGAAGCACGCCAGGCCTCCCTGTCCTTCACTATCTCGTGGAGCTTGCTCAGACTCGTGTCTATTGAGTTGATGCCAGCCAACTATTTCATCCTTGTTGCCCCCTTCTTTCCCTCAGTCTTTCCCAGGATCAGGGTCATTTCCCATGAGTCAGCTCTTTGCATCAGGCGGCCAAAGTACTGGAGCTTCAGCTTGAGCATTAGTCCTTTCAATAAATATTCAAGGTTGATTTCCTTTAGAACTGACTAGTTTGATCTCCTTGCAGTCCAAGAGACTCTCAAGAGTTTTCTCCAACACCACAGTTCATAAGCATCAATTCTTTGGTGCTCAGCTTTCTTTATGGTCCAACTCTCACAACTGTACATGACTACTGGAAAAGCCATAGCTTTGACTATATGGACCTTGACTGGCAAAGTGATGTCTGCTTTTTAATATGCTATCTTTGCTTGCCATAGCTTTTCTTCCAAGGAGCCTCTATATTAAACCTGTATTTTTTTAGCTCCTCTGGTGACTCAGTGGTAAAGAATCCACCTGCAAGGCAGGAGACTCGGGTTCAATCCCTGGGTCAGGAAGATCCCCTGGAGGAGGAAATGGCAATCTACTCTAGTATTCTTGCCTGGAAAATCCCATAGACTGAGGAGCCTGGTGGGCTACAGTTCATGGGGTCAAAAAAGAGTCAGACATGACTTAGTCACTAAACAGCAACAAATCACTGGGTCAAGTGACAGTTCTGGAATCTGATACAGGTGAAGGAGGGGAGTTTCTAAGGAAAATAGGACAGGGTGTCCTATATCATCTCAGTAGCCCACACAAATTGTCACTGAGATATTTACCATACTGCCCTTAAAACTCCTTGCCATCGGTGACTAGCAGATGCTCCTGGCACATCTGGGATAGTCCTTCATGAGGCTGACTATAAACCTCTTTGCCCAGTTAGTTCTTACAGTAGTTTTAGCTGCAGGATCTTGCTGCCTCCCAACTGCTCTGCCTGGGAAACACCTCTCTGCTGTGAACAAGCTTGCCTCTTCCTCAACTGGGGATCTCTAGCATAAAGGGATATCTTTCTGCCTTTGTATTTGGGAACAAAAAAATTATCTATAGCCAGGCAACTTCTACCATCCCTTGGCTTAAGTTTTCAAAACATAAGCCAGGAAGAATCAGAGTTGATTTCTGCTTTTCAACCAGCCATACTTCTATTCCAAGACAATAGGAAGAAGGCAGAGAACTTGGTTGAATTGGCAAAAAAGGAAAACAGGAAAGATAGGAAGGTAAATTTTTAAATTAACTGTTCGCTCTTCCTCCCTCAAAATTGCAAAACCATTGTGGGACGCAGAATTTCTAGAAATGGCCCTTAAGATTTCAGTCTAATTATTGAAGCCTGTCAATGTGGTGAAGCACCACTTCTTTGGTTGTGTTATGTTATATGCCACAGTTTACTCTTAAAAGATTACCTTTAAAAACCACAATCAAAAACAAAAAATGATATTTGCAGCAACATGGATGGACCTAGAGACTGTCATACCGAGTGAAGTAAATCTGACAAAGACAAGTATCATATACTATCACATATATGTGGAATCTAAAAAATGGTACAGAGAAAGTTATTTACAAATAGAAACATAATCACAGATGTAGAAAACAAACTTCTGGTTATCGGGGGGAAAGGGGGAAAGGGATAAATGGAGACTGTGGCTGACACGTTACTACATATAAAATAGATAACGAATAAGAACCTACTGTATAGCACAGGGAACTCTTCTCAATATTCTGTAATGACCTATATGGGAGAAGAATCTAAAACAGAGTGGACATATGAACATGTGTGTGTGTAACTGATCCACTTGCTATACAGCAGAAACTAATAGCATCTCAAATCACTTATGCTCCAATAAATTTAAAAAGAACACATTCAAGTTGTTCTGATCTATTATAATTACTTCAGCTTTTAAAAATAAAGAGATGTCTCACGCTGGTGACAAAGAGGAAGGCATAAGAGAGAATCAGAAGATATTGGAAGTATGAGAAGGATTTGAAGAGCAGTTGCTCTTTTAAAGATGAAGGAATCTCCAGGAGAGGAAGGTACCCCTAACTGATATCCAACAAGGAAACAGGGACCTCAGAACTATAGCCACAAGTAACTGGATGCTGTCAACAATTTGAATGAACTTGAAAGCAGATTCTTCCCTAGACCCTTTGGATATAAGGGGTCAGCCCAGCCCAGCCCACATCTTGATTTTGACCTCGTAAGCAGAGAGCCAAGTGAGCCTGCCTGAACTTATGACACATAGAACTCTGAACTAATACATTTCTCTTGCTTTCATCAGCTGAGGTAATTTGCTGCATAGCAATAGAAAACTAATACAACCATATTCCCTGTACCCAACTTCACTCCTACAAAATAAGGATTACAAATTCCATAAGCACTATCAATGATCCTTCAAGGACCATTTCTCTCTTAGTCAAATTCTTTAGTAAGGAAGTGGTTACCTTCCTTACCCCTCTTAGAGCATTAAAATCATGTTTAATAAACCTATAAGGTGATTTTATTTTTTTCCTCTTTTAAACTGTCCATATGTGTTCGCATTCATTTTCTATCCTTTCTTGGGCTAAAAAAAAGTTTTTAGGTTAACCATATAAAACTACTAATCTCAACCAGAACATATTTTCTCCATATGAGAATATAGTTCCCCGTCATAGTTAATAGAGTCAGGATTACAAAAAATGAAAAAGTAACTTTTACCAATGGGTACCTCTAGGCTAGATGCACTGTGGTCTAAATTGACCCCTGATTTTTAAAATTCAACTTTAAATATTATTTGTTTCCTCCATAGTTTAAATCTTTAAATGAAAAATATCAAATACTATATACTTCAAATCTGAATATAAATAAGGTCATCTCATCTCACTTTATATGTTCATTTCCTTCATTTTTATTAAATGGACCTGAAATAATTAACATTTTTTTTCCAAAACACTTAAAAGTAAAAGCTTATTACTGTTGCTATTTCTAATTTTTTAACCAACCAAAAATAGAAAGGTCAAAATAGCTATTTCCATCTTAAGTCACCATTATATACTTAGAGTTCTTAAGCACCTCATCAGACAGGATTTTCAACTTTCATCTCCTAAAGGTGACAAGCATTTGGAAGGAAGTACCTCTTTCAAAGAAGTTTGATAATCTCCAGAACTTGTATTCTATAACTCAGAACATACCAAAGCCCTAATGTGCTGTAAAGGTGCCTTTTGATTCTTGAAATGCTGCTTCCATATGATTCTGAGTCCCTCCAGTCAGTCTGTCAGCAATAAAAGCATCACTGGCTTGTATTCACTGAAGTTTTGATCTTTAAAAAATGTCTTCAAGACACAAAGTTCAGCCACTACATCTCTTAATGACCTCACACCCAGACACCAGCTAACACCCTCTGAAGGCAGCTGGAACGGCCCCTGCTGAATGGCTGGAAATGGATTGCTTAATACACAAAAGTCATCATAGGCTATTCAATGGATGAATGATTCAAAAATCATTCAATCACATTGAATATGTGATTTGGGGTGAACAAGGCAAACTCTTTCCCCTAACCAGATTACCAACCCTTTCCTACAAAAATGTTCATGGCCAAAATTTACAAGCCAATACTCTTTTGGGAATTGCTATTCCTATAAGCAGAAGTAGTAGGTAAGAAGAGGATGAGACATGAAAGGAGGAAGAACAAATAATGGGGAGAGGTACCCTAGTTAGACTCAGCTTCCCTTCCACCAAATGCAGATGAGTGCCCTGTCTCATGAGATGTCTTCACAAAGGAAGTATGAATTGTTCCTCCTTCTAGGCCACAGGGGTGTGAAAGGGACAAGAACATACCTGCGGACTTGTTTGCCCCATGGAACACGAAGTCCTTGGCACTTTCAGGTTGTACCACACGAGCCAATCTGGCAAAGCTTAGAAAGCCGGATCCCAAGATGGCATTGGCAGCTGCAAGTTCCTAGAGGAAAGTCAGGGGCAGGTGCACACTCAGGCACTGCCCTCCCTCCACCTTCCCACCAGCAATGACTTGGGCTCAGCAGACCCCCTGGAATCTTGTGCCTCAACAGTGATGGTGAAGTCTCTGGGAGAGAGGTGAGAAGCTCTTAAGATGCTTGAGGAAAGACGATGCCAGGTCATGCCCACGAGCAATGTGAGGACCTGAGAAGAGCTGCCCCAGCAGAAGACAAAAACAGCATTCACGGGGCCTCCCCTCTCCTGAATACTGAAACCACTCCTTTAAGGTCTGCAAGGACACACTTAGTTTCAGGCCACATTCCTAGAGACTCTTCCGCAATATCAAGCAAAAAATCTTGGCTAAGCCCAACCCAGGGATCTGCTTAAACTAGCCCAACACAGTGAACATTCTGGGACATGGAGATTCTCTTTTGTCCTCTTCTGAGAAAAAAAGGATCTAAATTCTCCCCTCAAGGAGAAATGACTCCTTCCAAAGGCTGGCTAATTTCAGTCACCAAAAACGACTTATAGATGGTTAGGAAACTAAGTTCTACGGAATTCCCTGGTGGTCCAGTGGTTAGAATTCTATGCTTTCACTTCATGGGTTCAATGTCTGGTCAGGAAACTATGATTCCTCAAGCCATGCAATGCAGTCAAAAAAAAAAAAAAGAAGAAGAAGAAGAAAAAGAAAAACTATGTTCTAGTCTCTGTTGGTAAAGCTGGTCATCATGTTATAATTGAAACTCATTACTTCTCTTCTCCAATTGCCATTCTATAGTCCCCTTGTCTTCAGCCAACACTTTAGCTGGCCTGGATTATTTATCTAGAGAGGTAATCTAGACTTCTAATAGTAAGGGATGTGAGCCTTCAGCTGCCTTGTCCTGTCAGACTATGATTGTTCTAACTGTCCATTTACAGCTATTACTGGGCAAGGAAGCACCAAAATACACAGCCATGATTACAAATATTTTCTTTCTTGTTTCTGTTATACATCAGGAAGAACACACATACAGAAGAGAGGCGGAAAACCACTGAAAAGACAAATTTATTATTTACCATTTTGCTTAATGCCCATCATCAACAATAACAACAGAAACAACAAAATTGCTTTGCTAAAATACAAGAAACCCTAAAATATCCAACAGAAAGTCTCCATAGAAAAAAATCAAATTCAAGTACATACAATTGCTTGCTGCTGCTGCTGCTAAGTCACTTCAGTCGTGTCCAACTCTGTGCAACCCCATAGACGGCACCCCACCAGGCTCCCCCATCCAATTGCTTAACCATAGACAAATTTATTGTAATATTATAGCATATTTATATAAATAGGCATAGCCTGTTTATAGAAGGAAAGATATTATTTGGGATATTTACATTTTTACAGCAGTTTACTTATTGATGCTGAAACTCTAATACTTTGGCCACCTCATATGAAGTGCTGACTCATTGGAAAAGACCCTGATGCTGGGAAAGACTGAAGGCAGACAGAGAAGGGGCGGCAGAGGGTGAGATGGTTAGACAGCATCACCAATTCATTGGACATAAATCTGAGCAAACTCTGGGAGATAGTGAAGCACAGGCAAGCCTGGGGTGCTGGAGTCCACAGGGTCACAAAGAGTCAGACAGGACTTAGTGACTGAACACCACCAACTTACTAGATTTATAGATACCACACTAAGCATCACTCTGACACTATCTATTGAGTCCTTATTAGAGAATTAGTGAAGCAATGCCATGCTAATATCTTCATCTTTCTTCAAAAAAAAAAATCTTTATTTAAGACATACCTCAAATTCCATAGCAAGGTAATGATTCAGCTTTAGTGTACCTGAACACAGGAAATAATGACTACAGTTTTATAGAATTCCAGAATGTTTCCCTGTAAACCATTATGGACAGTAACAATGTACTTGCATTGTTTTGTTTGTATTGCATTAAGTAGTAGAATAAAATTACAGCCACACTAATAAACTTAAATTTCTGAAACACTCAGTAGCTCCCTTGGAAATAGAACTGCCCTTTAATGCCCTGATTGGTACAGAATGTATTAAAGGAAAGGGTGCACAGGGGTAAAAGAAAAATAAAAGCATGTTTCAGCAAATTAAGATAAATTGTTCAGAAATAGCTAAGAATCACTATACTAATAGCTAGAGTCCCTAATTAGATTTCTAATCCAAAACCAACATGTTTTTCTTCTTTAACATAGAGATGCATATGCATCAACCTTTTATTCCAACAAATTTGCATCCAACAATTCAATGTTCTAAGTGGAACAATCTTCTAATCCACTGTGTTATTGGCTTGTTTCCTTGTCTTACTATGTTAGTTATCAACTGCAAGTTTACACAAAACATCTAGAAAATCCAAAATCATTTAAGAAAAATAATTTAAAAGGGAGCCATTACCAAACACAATGTTGTATTTGTGATGACAGTACATGATAGGCCATTAGAGAAGAAAGGAAAAATAACTGGAACAGCTAAAACAATTAATTATAGAGTAATGGTTTCATCATCATCATTTCACTGGCTCACATCTGTGACTGTATTGAATCTGCTGCTAATTAAATAGGGACAACATAGGAAATAAAACATCTGGACCAAAATCATGGCTAGGGTACTCATCACAAACATTTATCTACCCCTCAGATTTTCACTTGAGAAGGCTTCATGAAGGCAAGGATATTTTTCTTCTTTAAATTCTGAAACACAGAGCTCATTCCCATAAATACCTAGTTACCTATCTCCTCCCATAATAATATAGATTAATGTTTCAAATTAGTTCTGTTAAAATATTTTTTCCTCTGATAATTTAGAAAATGAATCTCATTTCTCATCTGCCTCTGGGGACAACATGTGAGCTTTTTTCATATTTGTAATTCCTTTAGTTCTAATCACTGTAATTTTTAAGAAGGTTCTTCCCAGGTAATTTTTTGGCAGCCTGGTGACACAAATATCTTAGAGTATCCTCCTCAACAGTTTTGAAATCTATACCCAGCATCAGCAACACAGAACATTGCTAAGGTCTATACTAATGTTGAACAATAAAACACAAACACACCAAAAAAAGCCAAATTGTTCAATGTAAGAAAAACAAAATAGCACAGTTCCTAATTTTGTACTGAGAGTATTCAAGAATGGAGAAGAGCTTAAGACATCTCATGATGCAGAGGAGTGCTATAGGATTCCTATCTTTCAAGCTAATCATTCAATTGTTGTTGCTGTTGCTGTTTAGTAAAGTCACATCCAACTCTTCTGTGACTCCATGGACTATAGCCCACCAGGCTTTTCTGTGCATGGGTTTTCCCAGGCAAGAATACTGGAGTGGGTTGCCATTTCCTTCTCCAGGGGATCTTCCCAGCCCAGGGATCAAACCCACATCTCCTGCATTGGCAGGTATTCTTTACTACTGAGCCATCAGGGAAGTGCAAATCATTCAATACAACTATGAAATGTCAAACTCCTCAAAAAAAAAAAAAAGCTTATTTCTTCCCCTCCCTCCCCCATTTATATAAAAGGACAATTTCAGTTACCTTCAACTGCAGTCAGCTACCTTCATTCAGAATTTTCAAGGTGAGTTTCATCGGCATTACTTTAACTAAATGTAAGATGCTATCTAGTCACCAAAAAATCATGGGATGCATAAATCCTGGCACTGACCTGGATGTACCACTGAACACAAGTTTGCCCTACACTTTACATAAACAAAGAGCCAACACATGTGGAGTTCTGTTGTTGTGTCTTCCTACTTGAAACAGAAAAATTTCATAGGTGAAAATAATAAAGTGCCTAAACTTATGGATTTTTTATTCTACCTGACAAGAGGACTGGTTCATAAATTAAAAAATTAAGCTGCAAATGTAATCCAGTGAGAAAGGGAATTTGTGTGTGTGTGTGTGTGTGTGTGTGTGTGTGTGTGTGTGTGTGTTATTTTTCCAAGATTTGTGATTAACATTGAATCTCAGTAATAATTACACCCTCATTTATTCTGTTTACAATTACTAAAAACAAGTATTTAGAAGGAATGAGCAAATAATATGTTTGTTACCCTTTGAGGTGCTACCTTTGGTTTCTACCCACAACGTAAAAGATTTTTTTATTTTCTTTGCCCTGGAAATATAAAATTCAAATATCTCATTTGGGTATGCCACATACCAGACCAGACAAAATCAAATTTTCAAGGCGAAAGCAGACAAAATACCAGTATACAGTGGGTAAATAAAAAACATTTTACAGGGGGTTCATAATAACTCCAGATGAACTTGAGCCTTTTCTTGGGGCAAATAATATTTACTTCTGTTTGTATCAGATTTTTTGACACATAATATTAACAATAAAAGTTTATCAGCAATATTAAGGCATGAAAACATGATTCCAAATAACAGGGAAAACAATCAACAGAGGCATGCCCAGAGAAAACCCGGATACTGAAATTAGCAGACAATTTTTAAGATAAGTATTATGAATGTGTTAAATATGTTAATGGAGATAAAATAAACAACGTGTGTGAACAGATGCGAAATCTTAGCAGGAAAACGGAAACTGTAAGGATAATCCAAAAGAAATTCTAGAACTAAAAAATGTGATCTTAGAAATAAATAAATTATTAGATAAGTTTAAGAGTTAATAGTGAGTGAGTGAATTAAAATGTATTCAGAAAATAATACAAAGATAAAGAATAGGAAAAAACTGTACAAATCTTCTGATACTGGTAGGATAATATCAAATCATATGTAACTGACATGTAATTGGAGTCACTAAAAAAGAATAAAAGCAATCTTACACAACTCTTTCATAAATAGAAGAGGAAACAATTTCCAATTTATTTTACAAAGTTAGCATAACTCTGATACCAAAACTTGGTAAAGATATTAAAAGAAATAAAATAATAGAATAAAATTTCTATGATCAAAGGTGGACAAAATTCTTTAAAAATATTAGCAAATCAAACTCAATGACCCATAAGAGAAATAAGAAAATGGAAAATAAACAGAAAAGAAATTTTAAACATATGACCATCTTAATAGAGGCATTAAAAACATTTGACAAAATTAAACAACCATCTGCTAATTTTAAAAACATTAACACTCTCAGCAAAGAAGGAATTGAAACCTCCTTAAATATAAAAAAGGGCACCTGGAAATAATATCAAATCCCTTATGATTATACAGTGGAAGGGACAAATAGATTCAAAGGATTAGATCTGATAGATAGTGTTCCTGAAGAACTATGGATGGAGGTTCGTGACATTGTACAGGAGGCAGGTATTAAGACCATACCCAAGAAAAAGAAATGCAAAAAGGCAAAAGGGTTGTCTGATGAACCCTTACAAATAGCTGTGAAAAGAAGAGAAGCAAAAGGCAAAGGAGAAAGGCAAGAATGCAGAGTTCCAAAGAATAGCAAGGAGAGATAAGAAAGCCTTCCTCAGTGATCAATGCAAAGAAATAGAGGAAAACAACAGAATGGGAAAGACAAGAGATCTCTTCAAGAAAAGTAGAGATACCAAGGGAACATTTCATGCAAAGATGGGCTCAAAAAAGGACAGAAATGGTATGGACCTAACAGAAGCAGAAGATATAAAGAAGAGGTGGCAAGAAGACACAGGAGAACTATACAAAAAAAAATCTTCATGACCCAGATAATCACAATGGTGTGATCACTCACATAGAGTCAGACATCCTAGAATGCAAAGTCAAGGGAGCCTTAGGAAGCATCACTACAACAAAGCCAGTGGAGGTGATGGAATTCCAGTTAAGCTACTTCAAATCCTGAAAGATGATGCTGTGAAAGTGCTGTAATGAATATGACAGCAAATCTGGAAAACTCAGCAGTGGCCACAGGACTGGAAAAGGTCAGTTTTCATTCCAATCCCAAAGAAAGGCAATACCAAAGAATGCTCAAACTACCACACAACTGCACTCATCTCACATGCTAGTAAAATAATACTCAAAATTCTCCAAGCCAGGCTTCAACAGTACGTGAACCATGAACTCCCAGATGTTCAAGCTGGTTTTAGAAAAGGCAGAGGAACCAGAGATCAAATTGCCGACATCTGCTGGATTATTGAAAAAGCAAGAGAGTTCCAGAAAAACATCTACTTCTGCTTTATTGACTATGCCAAAGCCTGTGACTGTGTGAATCACCACAAACTGTGGATAATTCGTCAAGAGATGGGAATACCAGACCACCTGACCTGACACTTGAGAAATTTGTATGCAGGTCAGGAAGCAAGAGTTAGAACTGGACATGGACCAACAGACTAGTTCCAAATCAGGAAAGGAGTATGACAAGGCTGTATACTGTCACCCTGTTTATTTAACTTCTATGCAGAGTACATCATGAGAAACACTGGGCTGGATGAACCACAAGCTGGAATCAAGATTGCTGGGAGAAATATCAATAACCTCAGATATGCAGATGACAATGCCCTTATGGCAGAAAGTGAAGAAGTACTAAAGAGCCTCTCGATGAAAGAGAAAGAGGAGAGTGAAAACATTGGCTTAAAGCTCAACATTCAGAAAACTAGGATCATGACATCTGGTCCCATCACTTCATGGCAAATAGATGGGGAAACAGTGGAAACAGTGGCTGACTTTATTTTGGGGGGCTCCAAAATCACTGCAGATGGTGACTGCAGCCATGAAATTAAAAGACGCTTACTCCTTGGAAGAAAAATTATGACCAACCTAGACAGCATATCAAAAAATAGAGACATTACTTTGCCAACAAAGGTCCATCTAGTCAAGGCTATGGTTTTTCCAGTGGTCATGTATGGATGTGAGAGTTGGACTAGAAAGAAAGCTGAGTGCCAAAGAATTGATCCTTTTAAACTGTGGTGTTAGAGAAGATTCATGAGAGTCCCTTGGTCTCCAAGGAAATCCAACCAGTTCACCCTAAAGGAAATCAGTCCTGAATATTCATTGGAAGGACTAATGTTGAAGCTGAAGCTCCAATACTTTGCCTACGTGATGAGAGGAACTGACTCATTTGAAAAGACCCTGATGCTGGGAAAGATTGAAGGTGGGAGCAGAAGGGGACGACAGAGGATGAGACGGTTGGATGGCATCTCTGACTTATTGGACGTGATTTTGAGTAAACTCCAGAAACTGGTGATGGACAGGGAAGCCTGGTGTGCTGCAGTCCATGGGGTGGCAAAGAGTAGGACACAACTGAGCAACTGAACTGCCTGTATGGATGTGAGAGTTGGACTATAAAGAAAGCTGAGCACCATAGAATTGATGCTTTTGACCTGTGGTGTTAGAGAAGACTATTGAGAGTCTCTTGGACTGCAAGGAGATCCAGTCAGTCCTAAAGGAAATCAGTCCTGAATATTCATTGGAAGGACTGATGCTGAAGCTGAAACACCAGTACTTTTGCCACCTGATGCAAAGAACTGACTCATTGGAAAAGACCCTGATGCTGGCAAAGATTGAAGGCAGGAGGAGAAGGGGATGACAGAGGATGAGATGGTTGGATGCCATCACTGACTCAACAGACATGAGTTTGAGTAAGCTCCGGGAGTTGGTAATGAACAAGGAAGCCTGGCATGCTGCAGTCCATGGGGTCGAAAGGAGTCAGACACGACTGAGCGACTGAACTGAACTGAGAAATAATATCATCCTCAATGCTGTAAGACTAAATGATTTTCCCCTAAGATCAGAAACAAGATGAAATAGTCCCTTTCATCACTTGTATTCAACACTATATTAGAAGTTCCAGCCAGTAGATGACATAAGAAAAGGAAGTGGAAACTATGAGACAGGAAAATGTAAAGCAAAAAACAATTGTATTCATAGTTGACATGATTGTATACTTAGAAAATCCTAAGTCTTTTTAAAGGTACTACCATAATGAGCTTAACATGTTTTTGAAAGTCAGTTGTATTTTCATTAACAATAAACAATAATACAAAAATTAAAATCTTAAAACATGTTTAAAATATTACCAGAAAATGTCAAATATCTATGGAGAAAATCTATCAAGATATATAAAAGACTTCTTGTCGAAGCTGAAATGGATCATGAGAATAAAAGTCGCAGTTTTCTACAAGAAAAATAAGAATATTTCTGTGACCTTGGTAAAGGCAAATATATCATAGGCAGAATAATATAAAAACTACTAATCATAAAATTTTAAGTTTAATAATCAGACTTCATAAAAACTAAGACATTATGCTTTTCAAAAAAAACTATTAAAATAAACAAGCAAACTATAGACAGAAGAATATAGTACATATTTGTTACATATTATATATATTATTTTTGTCATAAATATGACAAAATATATTTTTAAACCCTATGATTCAATAATAAAAAAGACCAACCACATAATTAAAATGGGTAACATATTTGAACAAACAATTCATGAAAAATGATAAAGGAATAGCCATCAAACATATGTAAAGGCATTCAACAGCATTAATCAACAAGAAAATGCAATTTAAGGCCACGATGAGATACCATATTCATCTGTTAGAAAGACTGAACTAGTAGGCAACATTAAATGCTGACAAGGACATGAAGCGATTAGATGGGACTGTGAAATAGCAAAATTACTTTGGAAATACCATATGACCCAGCAATATCAATTCTAGATATTTACCCCCCTCCCATGTTTAAAGTATGCCCACAAAACAAACAAAAACCTGTGAAAGAAGGATGATAAATGTCTCATTCATAATACCTCCAAACCAAAAACAACTCAATGGTTTATGGACAGTAGCATGGGTTAACTAATTGTGATATAGTCACAGAATGTATTACTATTCAGCAATGAAAAGTAATGAACCATCAATACATGCAAAATGAATATATCTTAAAACAGTATTAGATAAAAGAAACTGGATCCAAATGAACACATGTTAAATTATTTCATTCATACCCAATACAAGAACAGGCAAAACTAACCTATGGGGATTGAAATTAGGCACTAGTTTTTCTGGGGGTTGGGGAACTGACTGGAAAGAGTTACAAAGCAACTTTATGGGATGATGGATTGTTCTATAGCTTAATTTGGAGTGGATGTTACCTACATATAGAGAATTGTCAAAATTCATCAAACTATACCTTAAGATCTGTGAATTTTACTAAAGTAAACGGTGTTCCCATGAGAGTAAAAAAGACGAGACACGCATAAGAAAGCAGTGTCGGGAAAGACCACTGGATCTGAAAGTATACTGGATACAGAACAAGAATCATCATGCAAGGTTTAACAACTGGCTGCCAAATGCAAAACACTCATGAGTGGTAGAAAGTAAAACAATTGCTAATATTAAAACACTTGGCCATTCCGGAGGGAGAGGAGCCAGTGAGGCAGAGAAACTGGGGCAGAAGAGAAGACAGCGGTGGTGGTAGCTTCTTACCAGTAATGCCCAGGGCAGGCTCAGTTCCCTCCCCACCTCCCAGTCAGACCCAGTCTGCCACCTGACCACTCTGCCCCCTGCAGCCCACAGCCCTTCCAAGATATAAAAATTAAATTTTAAAACTTTAATTATAATGGAGGTCCACAATTGGCACTGTTCTATATTTATATATCCATGAAAGAGCCTCTTCAATTAAAAATATCACTGTCAAGCACCATTTGCCTGATTTCATTAAGGCGACTCAGTCAAGAGGAGGACAACGACAGCAGTCAGTCACCTACATCATGAGAAGAGGGAACCAGTCCAGAAAAAGACTTGGAGCTTACCATGTTGGGTAAAGGGTCCACATAGGAGGTGAATTCCTTCCTGATGTGTGGGAGAGAAATCAGAGGTCTTCTGAGTAAGATGAGAGTAGGGAAGTGCCAGGGCTTCCCTAGTAGCACAGACGGTAAAGCATTCTCCAGCAATGCAGGAGACCTGGGTTTGATCCCTTGGTTGGAAAGATTCCCTGGAGAAGGAAATGGCAACCCACTCCAGTATTCTTGCCTGGAGAATCCCATGCTCAGAAAAGCCTGGTGGCTTACAATCCATGGAGTCGAAAAGAGTCGGACACGACTGAATGACTAACAGATACACAGGCAAGTGCCAAGAAAGGAGGGGACTGCTTATCGAAAAGCTGCTACCCCTGGTTAAGCTGGAGTCTCCTTTGTCAGGGCCAGCGTACACACCTGATTCCATTCAGCTTCCATTATATCCAGAGGGGTGAAACCCCAGATGCATCTGATAAGTCCTTACCAGCTCTGACTTGCCATTTGCAATTTCAGGACCTCTCAGGTCATTGCCTCTATTTTCCTCCTTATTTTTTGTCTCCAGTGGGCTGTTTCCTCAATGTTCTTACTGACTCCAAACCTCTGTACAACTTTCTGGATTCTTCTTGATTTCTCCAACCTCACACGTACCCTGTCTAAATCATAACTCCCCCACAGCAAGGGGGCTTTTCCACACAGGTGTTGAGGCTCTGCCACTACTGACCACACCCTGCCTCCCCCACCAGGGAGTAGTTCCTCAGTACTAGTCCATCCTCAGCAGGGCCTGCTTCCCTTAATATTCTAGGCTCTATATTTTCCAAACATTTTAAAAAATCAGTTTGGGGGCCTTAACTGAGTTTGCCGTGACTGTTTACCAGAGAAATCTACTCTTACATTTATCAACCACCGGTATTGAAAAATTAAATATTCACAGCCTTGTGCTAATGTTATCCTTAGGCACAGATGCTCAGTCAAGTTCAATCCTTTGCAACCCCATGGATTCTCCAGGCAGAATGCTGGATGGGCTGCCATGCCCTTCTCCATTTTTATCCTTCCTTTTCCTCAATTTTTGTTTTCATAAAGAAATTTCCTTATTGACCACCTTCAGTGAGAGGCAAAATGGCACCTGTAGGGATTATGGTGGTGAGATTTTTCAGGAGAAATTTTAGCAGATGACAAGTTTTCCAATGCCAGAGATAGGCTTTGGCAATAATAGAAGCTTCCTGGGAAGAACTTTCACCCAGCCATCCTCAACCTGTACCTCAGATCAGCCTAGGACCACACGCAAGATGTCCTAACTGGAACAGGCTATTATTTTGTAAGCTCAGTAACAACTCTTGGCTGTTGTCAATTCTACAAAATTAAGCTTACCTCTCATAAATAAATGTCTATGTGGGTTTTTTTTTTAAGATTTTTTTATATGGACCATTTCTAAAGTCTGTATTGAATTTGTTACAATATTGCTTCTACTTTATGGTTTGTTTGTTTTGTGGGGTTTTTTTTTTGGCCACAAGGTATGTCGGATCTTAGCTTCCCAATAAGGGATTGAGCCTGCATCCCATGCATTGGAACATAATGTTTTAACCACTAGACCACTCGGGAAGTCCATTTTTGTGTGTTCTCAAACAGATTAAAAGGCTTCAGGTCTTTTTCAGAGTTCTTTGCACTGATGTGTGCAGTGGCCTGGCCCCTACAGCAATGCAGGATTCACCCTGTCTCAGTACCCATCAATGTGATTCTTTGGCCCGCCTATCTCACGTAACTTCTTGTCAATGGCTTTATTTCTTGATGATTCATCCCCCTCCCCACTTAAAAATGGGCATCAAGTCTTCCAATTACACCATTTAAAAAAATTGAGAGAACTAAAAGGAAGCAAGAGAGAGAAAATGTTTAAAAAAGACTTCCAACACAAATGACCTTAAAAAGAAGATGGTAGGCCACCTGGCAAAATATACTTTTATCAGCCTATTAATGAAGTCAGTATGAATCTAAGCCTACAAGTGAAAGTATGGAGGAGAGATTAAGTAATTTAAGGGAATTTCTTTTTCCAAGAATAAGACAAAGATAATCTTCATCAACATGAGGTCCCACACTCTCCTCCAAGGTTTCCAGATGTATTCGGGGTATTCAGACACTGAGGGTGAATACCCACCTTATTCTTCTTGCATCAGTCTGGGTCTTGTACACGGAGTATCTGTTGAGGTCTCCAATTCAGGTCTTGCCCATCTTCCAATGGTTCTTCACTTCATCCTGTCTAACAGTCCTATTGCTTCCTCTACTAAATGTGAGCCGCCATGAGGCACAGATAACTCCTCTGCTGCCCAGGCAGGCTGGAGGCCAGGCCTGTGAGAAGACATTCTCTACCAGGGACCGTGTCCTGCCGAGGATCCCACCACATAAGAAGCACACAGGACACCTCTGCTCTCTCACGCACGACTTCTTTGGCACCCCTCATCTGTTATACCACTCTGCTTAAGGCAGACATTGCCAAGGGGAGGAGGGAGACAGACAGATGCTGTTAAAGGAGAAAAACCAGAACAGCTTTCAATTCTTATCGTCATAGTGAGCCAGACTCCAGAACATATGCTAACATAGAAACTGTCTCGTTTACCAACTGCACTGCATAAGAATGGCTTAAGAAAAACTTTCTGCTATCCAGAAAAAATGTTCAAACTACTGCATGATTGCACTCATTTCAAATGCCAGCAAAGTAATGCTCAAAATTCTCTAAGCTAGGCTTCAATAGTATGTGAACCAACAACTCCCAAATGTTCAAGCTGAATTTAGAAAAGGCCGAGGAAGCAGAGATCAAATTTTCAACTACCATTGGATCACAGAAAAAGCAAGAGAATTCCATAAAAATATCTACTTCTGCTTCACTGACTATACCAAAGCCTTTGACTGTGTGGATCACAACAAACTAGAAAATTCTTAAAGAGATGGGAATACCAGACCACCTTACCTGCCTCCTGAGAAACCTATATGCAGGTCAAGAAGCAACAGTCAGAACTGGACATGGAGCAACACACCGGTTCCAAATCGGAAAAGGCATACGTCAAGGCTGTATATTGTCACTCTGCTTATTTAACTTATATGCAGAGTACATCATGTGAAACACTGGGCTGGATAAAGCACAAGCTGGAATCAAGACTGTCAGGAGAAATATCAATAACATCAGATACACAGATGATACCACCTTTATGGCAGAAAACAAAGAAGAACTAGAGAGCCTCTTGATGAAAGTGAAAGAGGAAAGTGAAAAAGCTGGCTTAAAACTCAACATTCAAAAAGCAAAGATCATGGTATCCAATTCCATCACTTCATGGCAAATAGATGGGGAAATAGTGGAAGCAGTGACAGACTTTATTTTTGGGGGCTCCAAAATCACTGCAGATGATGACTGCAGCCATGAAATTAAAAGACACTTGCTCCTTGGAAGAAAAGCTATGACCAACCTAGACAGCATATTAAAAAGCAGAGATATTACTTTGCCTACAAGGTCCATCTATTCAAAGCTATAGTTTTCCAGTAGTCGAGTATGGATGTAAGAGTTGGACCATAAAGAAGGCTGGGCACCAGAGAATTGATGCTTTGAACTGTGGTGTTAGACAAGACTCTTGAGAGTCCCTTGGACTGCAAGGAGATCAAAATAGTCAATTCTAAAGAAAATCAACCCTAAATATTCATTGGAAGGACTGATGCTGAAGCTGAAACTCCAATACTTTGGCCACCTGATGTGAAGAACTGACTGACTAGAAAACATCCTGATGCTGGGAAAGATTGAAGGCAGGAGGAGAAGGGGATAACAGAGGATGAAATGGTTAGAAGGCATCATCAACTCAATGGATGTGAGTTTGAGCAAGCTCCAGGAGATGATGAAGGACAGGGAAGCCTGGCATGCTGCAGTCGCTGGAGTCGCAAAGAGTTGGACAGGATTGAGCAACTGAACAACAACTGCTATCCAGAGTAATATTTTATATTGGTCAGTCGGCTTTATAATTATATACTCAAGAATCACTAGGAAACAACATAGGTTGGTCTAACGCTTGGAAATAAAAAGTGGGAGAAACAGGAATTCATTAAGGGCACAGCTGTGGAAAGAAAATAAAAGTGGAGGGAGAGAGAGAAAAGCAGCACCCCCAAGAGTCTCAGCAGGGAATATGCCCCCCTCCCCAGGAAGGACAAATTGGCTAAAATCACGCACACAGGATTGATCCTCTGGATTGCTGAGTCCCAGGACTTGTATGTGTTTCTTCCCTTTTGCTTTCACAGCCTTAGAGACAGGCAAAATAAAAAGCCACAGGGATTAAACTTATCAGAAAGAGTAATTTGCTAACTGATATAATGTTTTTGAAAACAGTGAGAAAGGTGATTTGTATTTTATAGTTTCAATAGAATATTTCTGGTGCTTTCACTCACTGAAAACCATGAAGGGGATTATACAGTAACACATACATCCTACTTATCAGACTTCTAAGACATGAATATACACACATAAACTTGGTACAAAGTGTCAGCAACATTTTTCCTGCCAACTATTTGCCACAGTGTGTGACTGTCATTGGAGAAAGAAATGGCAACCCACTCCAGTACTCTTGCCTGGAAAATCCCATGGACAGAGGAGCCTGGTAGGCTACAGTCCATGGGGTCGCAGAGTCGGACACGACTGAGCGACTTCACTTCACTCACTCCATACTTTATCACTGGAGAAGGAAATGGCAACCCACTCCAGTATTCTTGCCTGGAGAATCCCATGGACAGAGGAGCCTGGCAGGCCATGGTTCATAGGGTCGCAGAGAGTGGGACACGACTGAAGTGACTGAGCATGCACACACGTGATTGTCATAAAACCAGGTATTCTAACACCTGCACACACACACACACACACTATTCCAGATAGGTCTGATAAAAGACCAATCAAAGGCTGAGAGGCTCTTGCTTG
The DNA here is from genome assembly GCF_023699985.2 of Odocoileus virginianus. Classification (NCBI taxonomy): domain Eukaryota; kingdom Metazoa; phylum Chordata; class Mammalia; order Artiodactyla; family Cervidae; genus Odocoileus; species Odocoileus virginianus. Next base: position 31,539,784 of record NC_069679.1, read on the forward strand.
CCACCAGTTAAATAATTACTTCTCTTTGTTCGTTGATCATTTCAGAGTTTGATCCATTTACTGCACAATTTCTGCTCTCATTCAAGAAATTTACAACACCCATATAATCTCAGACCAACAGGAGGTAGGATGACTATGCTCTGCAAAGTCCTAACAGGTCTTAATTCTTTTCAAGCAGACCATTTTCTGATTAAAAACTTGAATCTCCAGTTAAATACTCAGAAGGTATCTTCAGAGAAGGACTCTGAAATGTATCCAGTGCCACTGCTATAGCTGCAGATCAGTTCATTGTGGGTAGAGTTCCTTGGGGCTCAGTTAGAGGACTTTTCTTATTTTCTATACAAATACTCAAGGCCTACATTTGCACACAGTTAATTTGCATTTTTATGGGGATGAACCCATTTTGTATGCCAGAGAGTTGTCTGTGGATTTTGCACAGGATACTCTTTTAGAATGCATTTAACATAATGAAGGATAGATTGCTAGATATTAAAGTATAGAGGTTAGTACAAAATATTTGAAAATGTGTTTCATCTAGACATATTAAGCTGAGAAATATTTTATCCTTCTTGAAAACTGAAATCTATGCAATTTGGACAGAGTATGTATTTATCTAAATGAGAAAGAGAGAGAGAAAGTGTGTATGACCCAAATACTTGATTAGTTCTTTTATAAAAGAATAGCTGTTTGTAAAACTCAATAAAAAGTAATGAAGTTACACCAAATACAGGAAAAGAAATACTAAAGTTGCCAGAATTCTACAACTGCTGTAGAAGCTCCCTGGTGAAAGATATTTAAAATTAACCAGAAACCATCACAAGCAGCAATAATACAGAGGAAATTAGTGTGAATTCTTTCCCAAAAGGAATAGAAAAAACTGGAAAGTATGAGCATGGTCGCCATGAGGGAGCTGGAGTTTACTTTCAGTAGCATTATAGGATTAATTGTAAGAAATCATTCATTCATTTAGTCAGTGTGTTGCAGGAAGGGGGACCCCTTCCAGGGCCCGAAACTGGGCTCTTGTCTAACACTCGGAAATGAATTGTCCGAGGAGATATATGTGCTGACAAAGCAAGAGACTTTATTGGGAAAGGGCACCCAGGTGGAGAGCAGTAGGTAAGGGAACCCAGGAGAACTGCTCTGCCGCGTGGCTCGCAGTCTTTGGTTTTATGGTGATGGGATTGGTTTCCGGGTGGTCTTTGGCCAATCATTCTAATTCAGAGTCTTTCCTGGTGGCGCACGCATCGCTCAGCCAAGATGGATGCTAGCGAGAGGGAGTTTCTGGGAAGTGGACGGACACGCGGTGTCTCCTTTTGACCTTTCCCGAACTCTTCTGGTTGGTAGTGGCTTATTAGTTCTGTATTCCTTATCAGGATCTCCTGTCATAAAACAACTCATGCAAATGATTACTATGGTGCCTGGCCAGGGTGGGCGGTTTCAATCAGTGTGCTGCCCCTAACAAATGTACAGAGTCTCTATCCATACAAAGCACTGTCAAGTCACTATAACATACTCCTCGGACTAAGCCTATGGAAAACGGAAAATAACGACGAAGAACATCCAAGGCTTTTCTTAAATTGTGGTTCTTGTGTTTGAGCCCAGTTTCCCATAAAAGAAACTGTAAGTAGCAGCACCTTGATATTAAGGATCAGCAGCATCAGAATCACTGAGAAATTTCTTAGAAATGCAGTCTAAAGCCCCACCCTAGACTTATTAAATCAAAATCTATACATTAACAAGATCCCCAGGTTCTTTGTAGGCACAGTGAAGTCTGAGAAGCACTGATCTAGTGCTGTCTGCCAACATCTATAATTCAGCCAGAGCTCTATTTCAAAGCAATTAATTTCCAAAGTATAAATAATATCCCTTGAAAAAAAAACAACACACTTTGGTCATGCTATTCCTTGCTCAAAATCCTTCAGTAGTTTCCCAACATTCTCACTTTGGTCCTTGTGGCATTCCAGTCTGTCTCCTGCTTTTCTTCTGACATGACACATGTGGGTGTACACTCGAACATCCCTCTGGAATCTGGCATCACCATCCCCAGCTGCTCTTTGCACACACTTTTACCAGGCATCTTTGCTCATTAGACCACCTCTACCTCAAACAATGCTTCTCAATTTTAAGTGTCCATTAGAAACCCTTGGGAAGGATTTAAAAATCCCAATAGTCAGGCTTCACCCCAGACTGAGTTAAACAGAATTGCTGGAGGTGTGCAGCCAAGAGCCCACACATTATTTTTAAAACTGCCCAGAGTGATTCCAAAATGCAACCAAGGTTGTGAACCACTGGCCTAGAAAATCTCCCCTCCTCCGCAATTCATATTCTGAAATCCTACCCGTTCTTCAACACGGAGATTTAGTGCCCCATGAGCGGCTCCTGATCATCCCAGCCTGTGGTTGGGATCTCTTCCTTACAACTCACTGACACCTATTTCTCAGGGCTTTTTCTTTGTAATTTGCAACATAGCAAGTACCACACAGGTGCTTACACATACTAGATGTTTCTTTTTCTATTTAAATAACAGGTCGTTCAAACTCAATTTGCCACCGAATACTGGAGAAGGACTGAAAACAAAATGCGACTCTCATCTCCCAATAAATAAACTTGCATGATACAATGGAACATAGCAGGGAATGGGGCACTAAAAGCACACAGGAATACAGCAATTGAGGAGGGATAAGGGAGCAAGAGGAGGTGGGAGGCAGGAGGGCTCCTTCCCGATCCACATTCCCCTCACGTAGTTCAGGCTGTGTCACCACACAACCTAGTTGCCCAAGTCAAGGAGACTCCTGTCCTTCATTCTCGTTTTCTTTATTGTTCGTCTCCCTCTACTATGTAAGGTGAAGGAAGGCAGTGCGTTTTGTTTTATTCACTGATGTAATCCCCCACCGTCTGGAGGAGTGTGTAGCACAGCAAACGTGACATGGATAATTTCATGTGTCAACTTGGCTGCGCCATGGGTGTCCAGATATTTGCTGGAACATTATTCAGATGGTGTCTGAGAGTATTTCTGGATTATATTAACTTCCGAATGAGTAGATTGACTAAAGACCACTGACCGCCCCAATATGAGTGTCCTGAATAGAATAAAAAGGCTGACTAAGGATTGACTTACTCTATACACCTGTCTCCAAGCTGACCACTAGCCACCTCCTGCCTTCAGACTCGAACTTGAACTGGTAACTCAAACTATCAGCTCTCCTGGTTCTCAGGCCTTCAGACTCAGACTGGAACTACATCATTGGCTCTCCTGGGTCTCCAGCTTCCTAATTTCAGATCTTGAGACTTCTCAGTCTCTATAATCAGGTGAGCCAGTTCCTTATAGTAAACCTCTTTATATATGTGCCAACCTTTGGGCTATGTTTCTCTGGAAAATCCTAATGCACATTTTGGTACTGAGAGTGATTCCAGAAGAATAGAATGTTGAGTTTTCTGATTTGATCATAAGGTTTCTGGAATTGACTCTGATCTGACTGATGTAAAGATGCTAATGATGTTATTTCTGGTAGTAAAGAAAGCACTGGTAGGCCATGGTGTCGACATTTATAGAAAAACAAAAAATTCTGCATTGGATACTCTTAATCCACCTACTAAAAGATGCAAGGGGCTAGGTGACTCTATATATTATAATTTTGGACATTTGGGGAAAACTAACAAAAAAGACAGTGGTTGCTTTTAGTGTCACTGGACAAAATAGTGCAAGAAAAGGAGATCAAGGATTCTGATTCCCAACTTAAGTTCGGCATTCATGCCTTAAGAGATTCTATGGGTGCACTGAAGGAGTGTAAAATCTCCTGCAGTCACAGGACTGGAATGGCTGCTAATCAAATGGCAAGAGGATGAATGACAATGCAACTTGATCTCCCAGCCTCAAAGCCTTTTCTGTTAAAGCAAAAGCACAGATTGGGAAAGAATGGCATCCTATAAACAAAGAGATGCTTTTAACTGTGGTATTGGAGAAGACCCTTGAGAGTCCCTTGGACTGCAAGGAGATTCAACCAGTCAATTCTAAAGGAAATCAGTCCTGAATATTCATTGGAAGGACTGATGATAAAGCTGAAACTCCAATACTTTGGCCACCTGATGCAAAGAGCTGACTCATTGAAAACAGCCTGATGCTGGGAAGGATTGAAGGAGAGAGGATAAGGGGATGACAGAGGATGAGAAGGTTGTATGGCATCACCAACTCACTGGACATGAGTTTGAGTAAGCTCCAGGAGTTGGTGATGGACAGGGAAGCCTGGCATGCTGGAGTCCATGGGGTCACAAAGAGTCAGACACGACTGAGCTACTGAACTGAACTGACTGAAGCTGGGATGAGGAAAGACCCTGATGAAGCTGAGAACACTGATCCCCTAAAGTCTGATAAGTCTTTCTTGCTGGTGGAAGATGTTTCCTCACCACTAGTAGTAGCAGCCTCCCCACATTCAGTATTAGTGACCCTTTGACTCACAGTGCTCTCTATCAGCTTTTCCACACCAGCCTAAGGGAATTAACCCAGAATTGACAGGAAACTGTGCTGGCCTCCTCTGAGGCAGTGGCCATGCACAATGCTGACTCTCCTCAGGACCCACTCCCACCATGATCTTTGCCTTTAGACATGTAACTAGACTAAGTCCCAGCAGGTCCCTAAAAGTAAGGTACAATGTGTGACACTCTAACAGAACTACTTGAGCTTTTTGGTTAAACAGGCCAAAATCTAGGGATCATGTGTGGGAATGGATACAGAGGTTGGGGGATAATGGAGGAAGGAATATAAAATTGGATCAGGCTGAGTTTATTGAAATGGGTTCTGCATTTGATGTTGCAATTTGAGGGTTAAGAAAGGTTCTATTAATAACATTTTGTTTGGTTGGTTGGTTGAAACACAGACAAAAAGGTGGCTCAAGGTGAGCAAACAGACCTGCCTTGGTTTTATGTAGAGGAAGAGATTCAAAGACAGGAAATATTTGTCATTTAAGACATACTCATCAGCAGGGAGATCAAACCAGTCAACCCAGAATATTCACTGGAAGGACTGATGCTGAAACTGAAGCTCCAGTATTTTGGTCATCTAATGCAAACAGATGAATCACTAGAGAAGTTCCTGATGCTGGGAAAGATTGAGGGCAGAGGAGAAGAAGGCATCAGAGGATGAGATGGCTGGACTGCATCATTGATGCAATGAACATGAACTTAGGCAAACTCTGGGAGATGATGAGGGACAAGGAGGTCTGGTGTGCCACAGTCCATGGAGTCGCAAAGATTCGGACATAAATGGGCAACTGAACAAAAACAACAACATCTCACTTAGGGGCTCCCCAGGTAAAGAACCCACCTCCCAATGCAGGAGACATACGAGACTCCGGTTTGACCTCTGGGTTGGGAAGATGCCCTGGGGGACAGCATAGCAACCCACTCCAGTATTCTTGCCTGGAGAATCCCAGAAAGAGAGGAGCCTAGCAGGTTACAGTCCATGAGGTTGAAAAGAGTTGGATGTGACTAAAGCAACTGAACACACGAGCACATCTCACTTGGAGGGTCCAGAAGACATATCTCTTATCACTACCATGAAAAATACATTTGTGATCCTATTCAAGGCATCCTTGAAGAGTTTTGTGATGACTTTCCACTGTAGGCCAGACCTTCCAACGGGAACTACAGTCACTTAATTGGGAAAGGTAAATGCAATGGGAGTAGTGAGATCTGGGAGTGGCAGGGACAAACTGGCAGCAGTCACCAAGGGTAAAGTGGACATGGTTACTGTAATGCATAGCAGGCTCAAAGCAGCAATTAGAATAGTATGATTTGGGCAGATCTATGGCACTGGATGTTTGACCATGCTGTTGCTAGAAGTGATGTACAAATAGAAAAATACTAGGCCAAGTGAATTCTTATGTGAATCATATAAATAGAGGGTCACTGTCCCTCTATCGATTCCCAGGCTTGAGCCAATTTAATGACCAAGAATCTCTTGAATGAAAGAGAGGCAGTACCCTGGTATGCAAAAAAGATATCCATAACCCAGATAACCACGATGGTGTGATCACTCACCTAGAGCCAGACATCCTGGAATGAGAAGTCAAGTGGGCCTTAAGAAGAATCACTATGAACAAAGCTAGTGGAGGTGATGGAATTCCAGTTGAGCTATTTCAAATTCTAAAAGATGATGCTGTGAATGTGCTGCACTCAATATGCCAGCAAATCTGGAAAACCCAGCAATGGCCGCGGGACTAGAAAAGGTCAGTTTTCATTCTAACCCCAAAGAAAGGCAATGCCAAAGAATGCTCAAACTACTGCACAATTTCACTCATCTCACACGCTAGTAAAGTAGTGCTCAAAATTCTCCAAGCCAGGTTTCAACAGTACATGAACCATAAACTTCCAGATGTTCAAGCTGGTTTTAGAAAAGGCAGAGGAACCGCAGGTCAAGTTGCCAACATCCGTTGGATCATCAAAAAAGCAAAAGAGTTTAAGAAAAACATCTATTTCTGCTTTAATGACTATACCAAAGCCTTTGACTGTGTGGATCACAACAAACTGTGGGAAATTCTTTGAGATGGGAATACCAGACAACTTCACATGCCTCCTGAGAAATCTGTATGCAGGTCAAAAAGCAACAGTTAGAACTGGACATGGAACAACAGACTGGTTCCAAATAGGAAAAGGAGTATGTCAAGGCTGTGTATTGTCACCCTGTTTATTTAACTTATATGCAGAGTACATCATGAGAAATGCTGAACTGAATGAAGCTGAAGCTGGAATCAAGATTGCCAGGAGAAATACCAATAACCTCAGATATGCAAATAATACTACCCTTCTGGCAGAAAGTGAAGAAGAACTAAAGAGCCTCTTGATGAAAGTGAAAGAGGAGAGTGAAAAAATTGGCTTAAAACTCAATATTCAGAAAACTAAGATCATGGCATCTAGTCCCATCACTTCATAGCAAATAGATGGGGAAACAGTGGAAACAATGACAGACTTTTTTGGGGCTCCAAAATCACTGCAGGTGGTGACTGTAGCCATGAAATTAAAAGACATTTGCTCCTTGGAAGAAAAGCTACGACCAACCTAGACAGCATATTAAAAACCAGAGACATTACATTGCCAACAAAGGTCCATCTAGTCAAAGCTATGGTTTTTCCAGTAGTCATGTATGGAAGTGAGATTTGGACTACAAAGAAAGCTGAGCACCAAAGAATTGATGCTTTCAAGCTGTGGTGTTAGAGAAGACTCTTAAGAGTCCCTTGGACTGCAAGGAAATCAAGCCAGTCAATCCTAAAAGAAATCAGTCCTGAATATTTATTTGCAGGACTAGTGCTGAAGCTGAAACTTCAATACTTTGGCCACCTGATGCAAAGAACTGACTCATTTGAAAAGACCCTCATGCTGGGAAAGATTGAAGGTAGGAGGAGAAGGGATGACAAAGGATGAGATGACTGGATGGCATCACCAACATAATGGACATGAGTTTGAGCAAGCACCAGGTGTTGGTGATGGACAGGGAAGCCTGGTGTGCTGCAGTCCATGGGGTCACAAAGAGTTGGACACGACTAAGTGACTGAACTGAACTGACCCTGGTATGCAACTACTGATCTAGCAAATGCTTTTCTCTCTGTACCTGTTAATAAAGACCACTGGAAACTGTTTGCTCTTAGCTAGCAAGACCAGTCCTTCAGTGTCCAATGTAAGGAGTATGTCAACTCTCCAGCCCTCTGTCATAATTTAGTTTACAGGGAATCTGTTGCCTTTTCCTTCCACACAGTATCTCACTGGTTCATTACATCGATGATACTATGCTAATTTGACCCAGTGAGCAAGAAGCAGCAACTACTGCAGACTCATTGATAAGACACGTGTGCTAGAGAGTAGGAAATCCAACAAAAGCTCAGGGATCTTCTACCTCAGTGAAATTTCTAGGAGTACAGTAATGTGAGGTGACTGACTTTTTCTGCCTGTCTTCAAGCTAGGCATTGCTCTTCTCCTGCCTTTGTCCTTGGACTGAAGGCCTGAGAAGCCAGAGAGATAGCTGAAAATATAAGTTCCAATCTAAGTCCAAGTCTCCTGCTTGCCAGCTGCAAATCTTGGGACTTCTCAGCTTTTCTAATCACATTAGCCAGTTCTCTGTAATAAATCTCTTTGTACATAAATGTATATCCTATTAGTTCTGTTTCTCTGGGGAACACTAATACGAAGGTGTTCAGTATAAAATTGTTGAGTGAATGAATGAGTAAATGAACAGCTCCTCACTGCTACTGACTTAGTCCAAGCTTCCATTGTCTCCAACATGAATAACTTAAATTTCTTCTTAGCTTTGATAAACACACACACACACACACACACACACACACACACACAAAATGCTTTGAAGAACTGATCTTTTTAAACACCAGATATGACCACTGTGACCACAATTTCTCTCCAGCCTAAAATTAAATGCTCCTCATTGTCTGTCCCCAGAATTAAATAAAATTGTTTGTTTAAACAGAATAAAGTTTAGCTTCACAAACGTATTACATAAAGCTTTATATAACCTAAACTTGAGATGTATTCAGTCTCACCTTTACTACTTTTCACCCTGCCCTTTGCACTTCAAGACCAAGAAATGGCTTCACTGTCACTTTCTCTAACACTCAAGGGCCATGCTCATCTCTGTTCTTACACATAATGTCCTGACTGCTTAGAATGACTTCCTGCCCTTCATCCACCTGGAAAATTCCTTTCACTGTTCAAAACAAAGTTCAGTGACAGCTCCTCCAAAAGTGTTTGTCTTCTGAAAGAAGGTTAACCACTATCTTCTTGATACAGACCCTGTAGATTTAGCTTATTTCCACATTCTCCTTAATTCCAACTTTTTTATACTTTTATTGGTTTATGTGAGTTGCAATCCTTTGAGCTACAAAAACCAGACTGTCATTACTGTCTTAAACCAGTCATGATTGATCACCTGGAACTAGCAAATTAAATAAAATTGGGATTCTATAAACTGAAGAAGGGAGAGTGACTATAGAATAAGTAACCAACACATTGGTCCCTATGTCTTTCTCTCCAGTGAAAGATGATTGGTTTGAACGCAAAAGCCATATCATTTTATCTTATGGCAAAAGTGCATAGAATAATGCTGATTATTGAATGTGTAGAACTGAATTCTGAAGTTCACATAGGAAAAACTCAGTTAAAACAATTACATAAGCAGCTTGAGCAAAGGCTTTTAATTTCCTTTTGCCTCAGTTTTCCTATCTGTCGAGATAATACCTGTAAACAAAGAGTGTTACCTGCCACTTCAGTAAACAAAGAATGTTGCAGCAACAAAGGCATCAGCCACTGCAACTGCCCCTAATGGTGAACCCTGAGGAAATTCAGGATAGATAAAAATAGGATACTGGCCCTAGATAGTTAAGATGCCTATCAAAGAATGGTTTCAAGAGGCCAAGACTCTCCCACCTTACCATATATATAAAGCACTAAAATCATTAACTTGAGATGTCTATTTTTGTGATTAGTAGTAAATCTTTTGATATTTGACTACATGTGTTTTTCCTTTCAGCAAAACCTCCTATATATCTTGACCCACCTTTACATCTTTGCAACAGTCCCTCAGAGGTTTCTAAGACAGTGTATCCCAGGCTATAGTCCTTAATAAGTCTGCCAAATAAAACATAATTCTTAACTTTTAGATTGTGCATTCTTTTTTAATCAACATACCTCTTCACTTCATAAAATTCTTTTGAAAAGTATAAATTTAAATCTAGTCATTGTTAGGATACATGAGAAAACAAAGCATAAAGACACATCAAAAATATATAAACCACCATTTTATATCAACAAAAAAAAATTGTCATCATATGATTAATACACGAGTATTTATGAAGGACTCACATGTGGCATACTACTCATGGGATTCAGTATGCCACATGTAAGTGCTCCATAAATACAGGTGCATTAATGCCTCTGTTTTATTGCTTATGCAAAAGTCTTTGACTGTGTGGATCACAGCAAACTGTGGAAAATTCTTCAAGAGATGGGAATATCAGACCACCTCACCTGCCTCTTGAGAAACCTGTATGCAGGTCAGGAAGCAACAGTTAGAACTGGACATGGAACAACAGACTGGTTCCAAATCAAGAAAGAAGTACGTCAAGGCTGTATATTGTCACCCTCTTATTTAACTTATATAAAGAGTACATCATGCAAAATGCCAGGCTGGATGAAGCACAAGCTGGAATCAAGATTGCCAGGAAAAATATCAATAACGTCATACATGCAAATGATACCACCCTAATGGCAGAAAGCAAACAAGAACTAAAAAGCCTGTTGATGAAAGTGAAAGAGGAGAGTGAAAAACTTGGCTTAAAACTCAACATTCAGAAAACTAAGATCATGGTATCTAGTCCCATCAATTCATGGCCAGTTGATGGGGAAACAATGAAAACAGTGACAGACTTTCTTTTTGGGGGCTCCAAAATCACTGCAGGTGGTGACTGTAGCCATGAAATTACAAGACACTTGCTCCTTGGAAAAAAGCTATGACCAACCTAGACAGCATATTATAAAGCAAAGACATTACTTTGCCAACAAAGGTCCACCTAGTCAAAGCTATGGTTTTTCCAGTAGTCATGTATGGAAGTGAGATTTGGACTACAAAGAAAGCTGAGCACCAAAGAATTGATGCTTTCAAACTGTGGTATTGGAGAAAACTCTTAAGAGTCTCCCTTGGACTGCAAGGAAATCAAGCCAGTCAATCCTAAAAGAAATCAGTCCTGAATATTCATTTGAAGGACTAGTGCTGAAGCTGAAACTTCAATATTTTGGCCACCTGATGCAAAGAACTGACTCATTTGAAAAGACCCTGATGCTGGGGAAAATTGAAGGCAGGAGGAGAATGGGATGACAGAGGATAAGATGCTTGGATGCCATCACTGACTCAATGGACATGAGTTTGAGCAAGCTCTGGGAGTTGGTGATGGACAGGGAAGCCTGGCGTGCTGCAGTCCATGGGGTCGCAGAGTCAGACATGACTGAGTGACTGAAGTGAACTGAACTGAACTACATGTGGCAAAGAACTTATTGCTGTATTATTTACTAGGGCTGCCATAACTAAATATCACAGATTACATGATTTAAACAATAGAAATGCATTGTCCTACAATTCTGAAGGTTAGAAATCCAACATCAAGGTTTTGGCCAAGTTGGCTCTTTTTTTAGGTATGTGAGGGAAGGATCTTTTCTTGGTCCCTCCCCTTGGCTTGTAGAAAACCATCTTCTCCCCCTATCTATCTTTACTTTGTCTCCCTCAGTCTAGGTCTCATGTCTGAATTTCCCTTTTTTATATAGATACCAGTCATACTGGATTAGAGCCCACACTAATGACCTCATTTAAGCTTCACTATCTCTGTAGTCTATCTTCAGATAAGGTCACATTCAGAGGTATTGGGGGGGTGGTTAGAAATTCAACATATGAATCTTGAGGGAGGGCCCCATGTCAGCCCATAAAACATGCATTGCCTCTCTTTATCTTCACAATAACCCTCAGAGGCCAATACTATTGTTATCCTCATTTCATAGAGAAGGACACAGTAAATTAATGAGGTCAAATACATTCTCCAATGATACACAGGGAATGGTGATGTAGACTCATTCATGAACTAAGTAAATAAATTCATGAATTAGGATTATTTATAAATTATACATAGGTTTCCCTGTTGGCTCAGCAGCAAAGAATCCATTTGCAATGCAGGAGACAGAGATTTGAAGTCTGAGTTGGAAAGATACCCTGGAGAAGGAAATAGCCCACTCCAGTATTCTTGCTAGGATAATTCCATGGATAGAGGAGCCTGGTGGGTTACAGTCCATGGGGGAGTCAGATATGAATTATCAACTAAAGCACCACCAAAACCAGCATAAAGTATCAGTTAGTTCAGTCGCTCAGTCGTGTCCAACTGACTGTTTGCGACCCCATGAATTGCAGCATGCCAGGCCTCCCTGTCCATCACAAACTCCTGGAGTTTACTCAAACTCATGTCCATCAAGTCGGTGATGCCATCCAGCCATCTCATTCTCTGTCATCCGCTTCTCCTCCTGCCCCCAATCCATCCCAGCATCAGGGTCTTTTCCAATGAATCAACTCTTCGCATAAGGTGGCCAAAGTATTGGAGTTTCAGCTTCAGCATCAGTCCTTCCAATGAACACCCAGGACTGATCTCCTTTAGGATGGACTGGCTGGATCTCGTTACAGCCCAAGGGACTCTCAAAAGTCTTCTCCAACACCATAGTTCAAAAGCATCAATTTTTCGGCGCTCAGCTTTTTCACAATCCAACTCTCACATCCATACATGACTGCTGGAAAAACCATAGCCTTGACTAGACGGACCTTTGTTGGCAAAGTCATGTCTCTGCTTTTTAATATGCTATCTAAGTTGGTCATACCTTTCCTTCCCAGGAGTAAGCGTCTTTTAATTTCATGGCTGCAATCACCATCTGCAGTGATTTTGGAGCCCCCCAAAATAAAGTCTGAGAGTTTCCACTGTCTCCCCATCTATTTCCCGTGAGGTAATGGGACCAGATGCCATGATCTTAGTTTTCTAAGCCAACTTTTAAGCTTTAAGCCAATTTTTTCACTCTCCTCTTTCACTTTCACCAAGAGGCTTTTTAGTTCCTCTTCCCTTTCTGCCATAATGGTGGTGTCATCCACATATCTGATGTTATTGAGATTTCTCCTGGCAATTTTGATTCCAGCTTGTGCTTCATCCAGCCCAGCATTTCTCACGATGTACTCTGCATATAAGTTGAATAAGCAGGGTGACAATATACAGCCTTAACATACTCCTTTTCCTATTTGGAGCCAGTCTGTTGTTCAATGTCCAGTTCTAACTGTTGCTTCCTGACCTGCATACAGGTTTCTCAAGAGGCAGGTCAGGTGGTATGGTATTCCCATCTCTTAAAGAATTTTCCACAGTTTATTATGATCCACACAGTCGAAGGCTTTGGCATAGTCAATAAAACAGAAATAGATGTTTTTCTGGAACTCTCTTGCTTTTTCGATGATCCAGTGTATGTTGGCAATTTGATCTCTGGTTCCTCTGCCTTTCTTTTCTAAAACCAGCTTGAACATCTTGAAGTTCTTGGTTCACGTATTGCTGAAGCCTGGCTTGGAGAATTTTGAGCATTACTTTACTAGCATGTGAGATGAGTGCAATTGTGCAGTAGTTTGAGCATTCTTTGGGATTGCCTTACTTAGGAATTGGAATGAAAACTGACTTTTTCCAGTCCTGTGGCCACTGCTGAGTTTTCCAAATTTGCTGGCATATTCATTGCAGCACTTTCACAGCATCATCTTTCAGGATTTGAAATAGCTCAACTGGAATTCCATCACCTCCACTAGCTTTGTTCATAGTGGTGCTTTCTAAGGCCCACTTGACTTCACATTCCAGGATGTCTGGCTCTAGGTGAGTGATCACACCATTGTGATTATCTGGGTCATGAAGCTCTTTTTTGTACAGTTCTTCTGTGTATTCTTGCCACCTCTAATTTTGAAATATTTGCTAACAATACCTAAAATAGTATTTTTAGTTACAAGTTGGAGGCAAATGGCATTATAATCAGAAACAATAAAACTATAGAGTTGGTAGTTTCCTTGGTATTCACTGAGTCCTATTAGTTTATTTCGCACATGTGGAAACTGAGGCCCAGATAGGTAAACTTACTTACCTAAGGTCACATAATATGTTCATGGCAGGACTTAACTAGAATGCAGGTCTCTCAGGCTAGCATACTTACTACATTGTTCCTCTGACTCATAAAGTACAACAGTCTTTAAAAAAGCTTCATTGGACTGAGAATGCAGATACTCAGGGGCCTGTGTAAACTTTAATACTAATGAATACATCACACTAATTATACTGCTGTTCATTCAGCAAATATTTTTGAGAATCTACCATCTACCAAAGAGAAAGAACATCTCATGGTTAAAAACATGGGTCTTGGGACCATACCATTCAGACCCTGATTCTGTCGCTTACTAAGTGACCTTGGGAAATGGGTCACACTTCTTATCATTCTGATTCTTCATCTGTACAATGCTGATCATGCTAGCCCTTGACTCACAGGTTAATAATGAGAATTAAATAAGTTAATACAACGCAAAAGACTTGACAAGATGGCTGGCATATAGTAACATTCAGCCAAATGTTAGTTCTTAGATATTATTCTGTGCCAAAGATGGTGCTAGGCACTGGAGATATACATGTTAAAAACAAATACAAGGGTGGACAAACCAGTGCATAGAAATTTCACTAGAGCTAGATCAACATAACATTACAGGCATGTATCAGATGCTGTGAGAGTCCTTTTGAGACAGGCTGGGACCTGGTACCCTTTGCTGCAATAAATAATGGTTGCACCTGAACAAACATCTCCTCAATCAATAAAATACAAACAAACTGTAAGAGACTAAAAACAACCATGTGCATGCACGGTTGGGGTAAATTATGGACAAGATACAAAAAAAGAAAAAAAGAAAAAGAAAAAGAAAGCCTAACTGCCAGTTCTGAAGAGCCAGGAGCAAAAGCAGGAACTTGGGAGCAAAAGCAAGGTACTATGTGTGCCCCCTCCATTCAACACCACCAAAGGGGAGGGAAAATCACATCCCTCCACCCGAACCCCTGGACACATCCCTACCTTCACCCCATATAAGGAATCAGCTTGCCCCTCCTTCGGGAGAAGCATGGGAAACTGTTACTTGTTTTTACTCCCCACTGCTACAACAGGGGTCCCAATAAAGCCTTGCCTAAATTTCCTTTCTAGCCTCTCATCAATTTCTTTTGACTGGGGAAGGCCAAGAGCCCTGGTCAGTATCACTTTAACTATTCTGGATAAACTCTAGTATATCATATCACATACTGGATTAATTGATTGATTTGGTAAGACATCAGAAAAGTACCTCTGGTTAAAATTTTGCATTCTTCAATTAATTCTTCTTGGCTGGTGAAGGAATGCTACCCAAAGCAGTTATCACTTGAGCTCTATCTATAAATTAGGTAAATAAAGAAAAGATAGGAGTATTCCAGGGAGAGAAGAGAAGGATTTTAAAGAATCTTGTGGGGGCAAGGTAGGAGGAAGAGCAGAAGACAAAGGTGGGGAAGCAAACCACCCTTAGATAACAGAAGCCTGTGCCAAGATATTGGGGATTTAGCTTGACAAAATGAAAAGCCTATACAGGATTTTAAACAGGAAACTAAGGTGATCACATTGTGGTTTAAGATCTATTAGCCTCACTTTCCACTGGTCTCACTACTACACTCCCAGTCAAATAACCCAGTTAGATGTTTTAGATATTAGATATTGAAGGGATCTGTCCTTTCTAGTTCCAAAATTTCCTTTACCCTGTAACAAATCTCTGTAGATCTCAACACAAAGAAACTTCATATTCATTTGGAGATAATGCAAGTGGAATGGTTAATGGTACATTCTATGACAATCTGTTACCAAGACAGCTTAATATAGTAAAGAAAACCCATTTTAATATCAGACACCCAAATTGAAAATTCCTGTCCTCATTATAAAACATGGCCTGAACAATATACAACAGTGTTACAGATCATCATCAACAGCACTAGCCTGGTGCTTTTGAAAATGAAGTGGTAGCAACAAAGCTTGTACAGCACAATAATGGATAACAAGATGCTATGCCATTCATAAAATACTGTTCTGCAACAAGATTTGCAAAGCCAGGATTAACTTTTTGAGGTATGAGACATCAAGGAATAGTATGCCTTAAAACTTAAACTAGTTCTCCCATTGCATGACTGATGGCTCATCCATTAGTGTCTGTGTGGCTACATATCTTTGAAAGGAGGACTCTGTCTGAATGTGAGATATGTTCTTATTTGAGAAAAAAACAAATGCCAATTGCACTAATCACTATAATGATTCTCTGGGGAATTTTTTAAAACTTTTTTAATACATATTTGGAAATAGTGATCTAACAGCAACTTCTCTAACTCATTTCAACATTGAATGTACCTGTCATTCTTAGTACAACTTAATTTCAATTATATATGTAGGTCATAAGTCCTCACAGTTAAAAGAATATTTAAATTGAGACCAATACTGTTTTCTAATTTGCTTCCTTAATTAATATTTTATGGATGATAACTAGTGTATTCAATACACAAAATTATACTCTATAAATATAACTCAGTGGAATATTAGAAAAGGTAATACCACCCATATTCCTAAATCAGAAACCAATAAAAGGATGAAATGAGTAATCCCAGGCAAACTTTAGAAAACTTTAGGGGGAAAAAATGAGTTAAATTTTAACATTACGGCAAAGACAGAGACTGACAGGTTTCCAACCCTACGAGCATTTCTCTTAGTAATTTTGTGTGTATGCTCTGTCAATCAGTTGTGTCCAACTTTTTGCAACCCCTTGGACTGTAGCCTGCCAGACTCCTCTGTCCATGGGATTAACCAAAGATACTTCAACTATGTAAAAGGTACATTCAAACAACTAAAAAAATCTTTGAGGGCAGATAAAATAGTTGTCAGTATACACACATCCTAGCACAGAGCCTACAACAGTACAAAAAATGGGTGCCAAGTTGTTGATAAGAGGTTGACTGAAGAACCAACTGATTATTTACATTTGGCAATGTCTTTTCTCAATGGAAAGCAACACCTAGAGGAATCACTGGAGTATTTCTTCTAATTGAAGTGTTGATGTATAATATTTTGTTAGTTTCAGCTATACAGCAAAGTGATTTGGATATATTTTTTTTTTCTTTTTCAAATTCTTTTCTATTATAGGTCATGAAAAGATACTAAATATAGTCCTTGTTTTGGAATATTTTTTAAAGTGAGTATCACTTACCTCCCTCTCCATGAAGTTTCTCATATATTTACTAGATTTATTACCCACCATGATAAAACCTTATAAGTTCAGGCCAGAAACTCCAAATCTACCACAATTTATTTACTGATATTTTTGTCTTACTGGATTATACTGTCTTACTGTCTTACTGGCAGGGGCCATGTTTTTATATTGTTGTTGTTCAGTCACTAAGTCATGTCTGACTCTACAACCCCATGGATGGCAGCACACCAGGCTTCCCTGTCCTTCACTATCTCCTGGAGTTTGCTCAAATTCATGTCCATTGAGTCGGTGATGCTATCTAGCTATCTCATCCTCTGTCTCCACCTTCTCCTCCTACCCTCAATCTTTCCCAACATTAGGGTCTTTTGTAATGAGCTGGCTCTTCACATCAGGTGGCCAACATATTGGAGTTTCAGCTTCAGCATCAGTCTTTTCAATGAATATTCAGAGTTGATTTCCTTTAGGATTGATTGGTTTGACCTCCTACTGTCCAAGGAACTCGCAAGAGTCTTCTCCAACACCACAACTCAAAAGCATCAATTCTTCAGCACCCAGCCTTCTTTATGGTCCAGCTCTCACCATACATGACTACTGGAAAAATGATAACTTTGACTAGATGGACCTTTGTTGGCAAAGTAATGTCTCTGCTTTTTAATATGCTATCTAGGTTGGTCATAGCTTTCCTTCCAAGGTGCAAGCATCTTTTAATTTCATGGCTGCAGTCATCATCCACAGTGATTGTGGAGCCCAAAAAATAAAGTCTATCACTGTTTCCATTATTTCCCCATCTATTTGCCATGAAGTGATGGGACTGGATGCCATGATCTTAGGTTTTTGAATGTTGAGCTTTAAGCCAGCTTTTTCACTCTCCTTTCACTCTCATCAAAAGGTTCCTTAGTTCCTCTTCACTTTCTGCCATGAGAGTGTTATCATCTGTATAACTGAGGTTGTTGATATTTCTCTTGGCAATCTTGATTCCAGCTTGTGAGTCATCCAGCATGTCATTTCTCATGATGTACTCTGCATCTAAGTTAATAAACAGGGTGACAATATATACCCTTGATGTACTCCTTTTCCAATTTTGAACCAGACAGTTGTTCCATGTAAGGTTCTAATTGTTTTTTCTTGACCCACATACAGGTTGCTCAGGAGATAGGTAAGGTGGTCTGGTATTCCCATCTCTTTAAGAATTTTCCACAGATTGGTGTGATCTACACAGTCAAAGCCTTTAGTGTAGTCAATGAAGCACAAGTAGATGTTCTTCTAGAATTTCCTTGCTTTCTCTATGATCCAATGAATGCTGGTAATTTGATCTCTGGCTCCTCTGCCTTTTCTAAACCCAGCTTGTACATTTGGATGATGTCTGTACACATAGTGCTGAAGCCTGGCTTGAAGAATTTTAAGCAAAACCTTACTAGCGTGCAAAATTAGTGCAATTGTTCAGTTTGAACATTCCTTGGCATTGCCCTTATTTGAGATTGGAATGAAAATTAACCTTTTCCAGTCCTCTGGCCACTGCTGAACTCTCCAAATTTGCTGGCATATTGACTGCAGCACTTTAACAGAATCATCTTTTAGGATTTGAAATAGCTCAAATGAAACTACATCACCTCCACCAGCTTTGTTTGTTGTAAAGCTTCCTAAGGCCCACTTGACTTTATACTCCAGGATGCCTGGCTCTAGGTGAGTGGTTTTAATATACATCTTTTTTAGTCACCCACACAGTAGCTAACACAATGATTTAAACATAACAGACAAGGCAGGAAAATGTTGGACAAATGAAATAAAGCAAATCAAACAATCAAAGTCATCCCTTCTTCCTTCCTGCATACTTTAAGCTCGTCATTTTGCACACAAGGAGATTGCAGCTTTGAGAAAGTAACTTAATTGTTCAGGGAGACACAACCAATTACTGGCAAAGTTTCCAAACTATGCTGCCTTCCTTGTGCTGCTATTTCTGGATGAGAAAATTGTAAAAGAAATACCGAGAGAGAAAAGCTTATTGATACTGAAAGTTGTAAGTAATGTACTACAAGGGAAAAGGCAAGCCATTACAAATGTGGCAACAACACTGTAATTTGCTCAAGGCATAGAAACAGACAACCTGCTATAGCCTTGAACGCCAGGCCCCAGTTTCAGTTTCTTACATAGTTAACATGTTCTGACTGCTTATTACATGCCAAGCCCTGTGGTGCAAAATAAATGCTTTACATAGATTATTTCATTTACTTTCCAAAGCAATGCTTCACAAAGGACATCATTATCTACATTTTTCTGGATGAAGATACAAAGGCTCTGAAGGGTGGCATGACGCATTCAAGACCACAAAGCTAAGATGAGGGAGATCAGGAGTCAAACCCAGGCGTGTCAACTCCAAAGACCACTTTCTTTCCATTATACATGTTTCCTTCCTGCCAGTAAAAATTAATGAGAAATTTTCCAATGCTATTTGAAATTTGCTGCTGAATATGAAGATTTTGTCACTGAAATGATATCCTCCACTTTTCACATTAGTGTTCCTCCTATGGCCTCCTCTGCATTGGAAAGGGGAAGCCAGAAACAGCATTCCCCAAATTCCCTTTCTCCCCTGATTTCGGGCTACAGCTGTCAATGTGGAACCCTTGGTGTGAGAGCTGGAGGGTGGGAGATGGAAGGAAGCCATTGTTGCCTAGAAGCAGTTACAGGCAGACATATGTGGATATACAGGCAGCTTCCAGGCTATGGAAGCTAGCTAAGGTTGTGGGCCTAGATCCCTGGAGACTACTTGCCTTAGTGCTGAAGGCTGAGAAGGTAGCAATAGCTGTCTAGAATCCTTGAGATTCACATAAGTTTCCAGGGGACACCTTGAAAGCCATTACTATTGGGTTGGCCAAAAATTTCTTTTGGGTTTTTTTCATTGTTGTTGTTCAGTTACTAAGTTGTGTCCAGCTCTTTGCAACTTCATGGATTGTAGCATACCAGGCTCCTCTTCCTTCACTATCTCCAGAATTTGCTCAAACTCATGTCCATTGATTCAGTGATACCATCCAACCATCTCATCCTCTGTCACCCCCTTCACTCCCTGCCCTCAATCTTTCCAGCATCAGGGTCTTTTCCAATGATTCTGTTCTTTACATTAGGTGGCCAGAGTATTGAAGCTTCAGCTTCAGTTTTAGCCCTTCCAATGAATACTCGGGATTGATTTCCATTAAGATTGACTAGTTTGATCTCCTTACAGTCCAAGGGACTCTCAAGAGTCTTCTCCAGCATCACAATTCGAAAGCATCAATTCTTTGGAGCTCAGCCTTCTTGATGGTCCAACTTCAGTTTTTCCATAAAATGGTACAAAAACCTGAACAAACTTTTTGGCCAAGCCAGTAACTGAATCATTGTTGGTGGCTTCCCATAATTTTGTCTCTCCAGACTTTCCAACTTCTGTAAGCCTGCAATTCCCTGGATAAAGGTTTCCATACTTGGAAGACATGAATTGCTTCCATTTTCCTGGCTGAACACTGGCTAATACAAGTACCTAGGTCAATTTCAAAATTCTAAGTCAAAAGCAAATGAAATATAATACGTGCACAACCTACTTATCAAAGCACTAACCTTTCCCCTTCATCTCACCTGCATCAAAAAATTTTTATGTAAGACATCTCTCTCTTTAGAAATTTCAGTTGCTCTTTGTGGATCCTCATATGAGTTGGCAGATCCATCTGGGGACTCTTTCTCCTCTAGATTTCATTAGATTAAGACAATCATCTATCTGTTTTAGTATCTCAGGGTATTTTTTTCCTTGAATCAGAGTCTGTACAAGAAGAGTTTGTTAAAATGTCTACTATTATTACCATTTTATAATTTCCTCTGGCTGGTAACATAAAAACAACAATGCCATAGAATAATGGATCTTAAAATATATACATATATATTTTATGTATCTATATATTTTAATTGCTAAGAGTATTCCCCAGGGAAGACATCTGTTATGCCAATATAAAACATTTTAAATGAACACAATCTGGCTGTTTTAATTCCAAAATTAAAGCTGCCAAATTTGCAATTTGATGGTGAACTGCTTTTGAATTCTTAATTATTCCTATGTTCTTCCAAAGCCACTAGGTGGTGGCTCTGCTATGGAAACTCTCATAGTCATGGAAACTTTTTCCATCTCTATTACAGCATTATTGGAGCATATACTGTGAAGGAAAAATCTATTTCTAAAAGAAACAAAGACATAGTAAAAAGAGCTAAGAAAAAACTAGAGAGAACAAGTTATTTGGAAACTTCCAGGACTATCATGGAGAAGGAAATAGCAACCCATTCCAATATTCTTGCCTGGAGAATCCCATGGACAGAGGAGCCTGGTAGGCTACAGTCCATAGGGTCGCAAGAGTTGGACACGACTTAGCGACCAAAGAGAGAAAGAGAATGCTTTCACTGACATGCCTTCAGGATTCTGAGCTAATTTACCCAGTAAATTAGGGAGGCTAATCACCTCCCTACTGTGTACCAAACCCTTCTGAATGTACAAAACTAAAAATTCACATGGAGTGACTTTTCCAGTAAAGGACGAAGCCAGGTCTCTCTCTCATAGGTAGGGTTTCAAGTTACTAGATGCTGACGTTGAAGGAGATAAAATTAAAAGCCTGTTGTGACTTTTAGAATTTGAATGACTAATGATCATTAAAGTAAGACAGAAAACAAAGGAGGAGAAGCTGGGGAGAGAAAAATATTGAACTAAATACTTGATATGCTACATCTAAGGGGCCAGTGGGACTCATTCAGGGTTTGGCAGAAAGGATGCCAGAGAAAGGTAAGAAAAAGCCAAAACAATAAGGAATTATGAACCCACATTAAGGAGTTTAAATTTTACGCCATGAATACCAGGGAGCCACTGGAGGTTTTTAAGGAGAATAGCCTGATCCGACTTGAATTTCATGTTGGTGCCACTAAGGGAAATAGAATAAAGAGAAACGAAGGGAGACTTAATAATCTACTCCACTGTTTCTTTAAAGCCTTATTCACTAGTGCATTTTCTTTTGCCCAGACCTTATATCTTCACCTTATGTAGGACTCTGGTCTCAGAGCTCTTTTCTGGCAGATGACTTTCACTGCTTCTGAGAGTGTGTATAATTGAGATTGCAATAGTTAAAATGAAAAATAGCTAAGGTACTTGAGGAAGGGTAAGAGATGATTTGGTGCCTGTTTCTGTAAGGTAAATGAGCTCTGTATTCTCAAGGACCTGTGGAAAACAGATGGCTCATTCAGAATGGCTTAACTGAAGGAATTTCCAATGGAGGCACTATTTACAGAGTCATGGGCATGTTTAAGGAAACAAACAAGAGAATGGTGAAGCATCCAGGGGCTAGCAACAGCAAGAAGGGATAAACTATGTTATTATAGCCCACTGAAAACTGAAGTCATGGGAGAAGGCCCACCTAATATAACTTCTGGCCACAAAGGAGTATAGCCTCTATCAGTCCCACTGCCAGGCAGGGAGGGGATGAGGGCAAGAGAGGCCCTCACCTCTCTTCTCCTGTCCCCCAAGCTCTAATCAGTACCTCTGACTGGCCAAAGAATAAGGTGATGCATACCACAGAAGCCAGCCTTCCAGAGCACGGAGCAAGGAACAAGTGGGAAAAAGACCTAGATCAAATGGAAAGTAACCAACACAAGTGCACGTACTACAAGTACATGGGGAATGATGTCAGTACAACACAGAAATCACACAGTATGGACAATTTTTACCAGCACATTTATGTTTTGAACCATCCAGTACTGGAATATACAGTAAATATGGAATGATCAAACTCTCTGGCACAAAAGAGTTTATTCAATTAAAAGGAAATTATCTGAGATCAGTACTCTCCATAACACTAATACTTAAAGGATGGTCAAAAGGAAAGGAATCTATCATGAAGATTTGGAAGAAACAGAGATCAAGGAATCCAAAGCCAAAGGGGAAAAGGTGGGGGGGTGGTTAAAGATGGAGTGAGCAATAGTAAGGTGAAGCCTCAGGCCTTTTTAGTTTTAACTTTCTTAGTTTCAGTTGTCTGAGCAATCTCAATTTTCATGTCAAGTAGCAGTCTGAAATCTTAGTGAGGGCACACACATGAGTTCTCAGCTACTAAGGACAGCACATCACTTAGCAGGAAATATTCGCCTCTCTAAGCAGCTTTATTTCCTTCTACTTATTGTCAAAGACACATTAGCTCTCATTAAGAATCTAAATCAGCAAAATTCTTTAGTTGCAATCTAGTGCAAGTTATGATGATGTTATAGGCAAGAGTGATACTCAAGAATCTAGAGTACATAATGTTCTTGGGACATATTTCACCCAAGTGTCAAGGGTTTACTACACCACAGAGGTAACAAGTACAATGAATATTAAAGCTCTATTCACTGTATTTGGCAATAAGAAATCACTGGAGACTCTGACAGAGGAATTTCATGAAATATTGGCATGAAGGCCAATGGAAGGTGGGTTGGGGAGATGAGGAGCAGAAGCCAGAATGCCGACGGTTATGAAATGAATGAGAGGTGCTGATGTCAGGTGGAGAATGTAATATATCCTATCAAACTGTCAGAATATGAAGAGGAGTAACTTGGCTGTCATTTCTGGGCACAGAGGGTTTCATCAGAGTCTGATTAATTAGAAAAGAAAGTGTGTAGAACAGAAGTATCTTACTAGAGATATCTCCCTCATAAACCTTGGAGACCTTGATAATTAGAGAACTGGAAAATTGAGATGTGACATGGAGTAAAAGATGTGAGGTGCCAGGAGTGGCTACGCTTAGATGTTGATGTTGTCTCCATGTGAGTTATAACCCTGACTGTTTTAGTTAACTACTGCATCAGCGGAGACTAACACAGCACCTGTAGAACAGGCACTTTGTTCTTTTGCTAAATGTCAGGGAGGGAGGTGGGATGATCTGAAGTAGAGTCCAGCTCATTCCATGAAATGGATCCACCCACGGCAGAAGTGGAGCCGAAGCCCAGGTAGCCCCAGCAAGTTGGATTTGGTCATCTTTATGGTCCACTCTCCTTGACTAAAAGCAGCAGGAAGACAGCATAGCTGGTCCTCTAAATGTGTTCATTTGCTATACATCACTGTAAGAGTTGTGTCACCACATAAGACCCTGTGGGGCCTTTCTGGGACAGACCCCCCACCATGTCCTCTGCTCTTCTTTGCAGTATCAATACCTAGATAATAGTATCTTGTGCATATTTCCAGAATTTTTCAGATGCTAAAACCACCACCAAATGGAAGAAATTAACTACCTGATAAACATGAGCACATAGCCCCCAGACCTTCTGGCACCTAAGGACTGATAATGTTACCCACTCTGTTACCTCAACATCAACCAGTCAGAGAATTGTGCACAAGCTGATCACATACCCTGTGACCTCCCCTTCCCTCACCTGGTCTTTAAAAATGCTTTGCTGAAACCATCTGGGGAGTTCAGGGTTTAGGGGCATGAGCCATCCGCTCTTCTGGCTTGGCCCTGCAATAAACCTTTCTCTGCTCAAAACTCAGATATTTTGGTATTACTTGACATCACCGCAACTTGCATTTGGTAACAGTTGTAAAAGTAGGTCATGGAATAACAGTAAACTTGAAAC